>NW_020863904.1:0-34563 GCF_003713205.1 Coffea eugenioides
CCTCGTGGCAAAAATTCAATTAAATAGTTTATTAAGCCATAAATTAGGCATAAAATAATAGTTTTTACGAGTCCTCACATCCTCTCCCCCTTAAGAGAATTTCGTCCTCGAAATTCACACTTAGGATAACAGTCATACCCCTTAATAGTCACACTTATCAGGTCAAACAATAACTTACACTCTGCAACCCATTTCACAATTTCTACTGACCCAATTAGTAGTCAAACTTTGATTCTATCTCATGAATCTAGGATTTTGTAAAAGTGTGCGTCGTACTATAGTCACTTAGAACCTTAACTAAACAATAGAAAGCAAAAATCATACCTTCAATGACCTTAACGGGATTGGAAACCTGTTGATAGCCTAATGCATAAACCCTAGCTGGTGCTTTAGATCGACTTCCTCTAGCACTAGACTGCTTTGCAGTTGACTTTTCAAGCCTTTGAGTACTACCTCCTTCATTCGGTATACTTGGACAGTTCGCGATCTGATGCTCAGTGCTGTCACAATACAAACACTTTCCCGATTTCTTCCAGCACTCATTCTCTGTATGGTTAGGCTTGCGACAATAACCACAAATAACTTGAGGAGCCACAGGCTGACCACTTGGAGGAGTCTCCCTCGGTTGATCCCTTCCATTGTGGCCTCCTCTTGATTGAGTCTTTTTTTGTGTACCAGATGTCTCTACTCCTCCCGTTCCTTTTTCCTTTTTAGAAGGTGGGGTACCCTTATCTGCTTGTCCAAAAGGATGACTAGAAGTGCCCCTTTTCTTGGCATGAAAATCCTTAACTTGCAGCCTTGCACTTTCGACTCTCTGCGCCTTCTCTAGGGCTTCAGTGAAAGTAGAGATTTGGGCCGCTGCTAACCCCTCTTGAATCTCCACGTTAAGTCCTTGTACAAATCGCCTTATCCTTCTCCTCTCAGTGGCTACCAATTCTGGGGCGTATCTAGAAAGTCTAGTAAATTTTCCTTCATACTTAGCCACACTAGACGCCCCCTGCTTCACTTTTATGAATTCGTCCTCCCGTTTCTCTTGAACTAAGGGCGGGAGAAACTTCTCATTAAATTCTCCTAAAAGATTTTCCCAAGTCCAAGGGGTTTTGTGCTCTTTCCCATTTTCCCCTTATCATATCCCACCAGCACGTGCTTTCACCCTCAAACTGAAAAAGACAGCAAAAGTCTACTCGTCTCTCACTCGCATTAATCTAGGGCTGCGGAATAAATATTAGTCATTCTTTCTAGCAATCTCGGCTAACCTCAGGATCAGGCCTCACCAATTAACTTAGGTGGGTTAACTTTAAAGATCTCTCTAAGGCTCTATTCCTCCCCTTATCTGGCCCAGGTTGGTTAACTGGCACTGGTTCCTGTCTCTCAGCTAATCGTTTCTAGGATGTCAGTCATCCTATTAATAGCAGTAGCCATTTGGTTAACCTCCATATTTTCTTGTCCTTGGGTCGGTCTAGTGGCCGATCCTTGCTCATCCCCTTGAGGTTGGGTTTGTCCAGTCCCTCGCCCACGGCCTCGACCACGGTCTCGACCCCTACTTAGCCCTTCCATAACCTAAGTATGCTTAGTGCAGGAAATAAATCAATTACGCGAGAAAATACTTGAAACAAGGACCAATTGCGAAAACATTGAAAATAATAATAATTTACATTCATTAGCATGTCAAAATCCATACAATTAGCAAGTCAGGGGAAAATCACAAAAATATAGTACACAGGTGCCACAAAAGTACTTTTACTCACAGAAGACTAAAGTCAAACAAGTGCCCCAAAAGTAGGCCATACAGTCATGCAAAATACAATGGCCTCAACACTTAGCATCACCCCTGACAATTCTAACTATATTAGTCAAAAGGGTCTAGTTTTTTTTTTCTCGTTCATTTCCCATAATGGAGATCTCAAGTCCAATACAAGAATCCTCCGGGCTCTGACCTTTGCCATCAGAATTTATCTCAAAACCACTTATGATTTTTATTCACGCTATAATATACGAGACTATATCCCTTTCGAAGTCGCAAGTATTCTCTCAGAAAAAGTATTTAGTACTCAAGTACAAGAATCCAGAACTAAGAGAATTTACAACTCAGGCCGTACGCTCCCAAGTGCAAATTAACAAAGTTTAAGATCCCTACCTGACGTACATATCTATCTACCTCAAATAGCATGATAAAGGTTTTACACTTACCACTTTCATGGTTCACAACTTACGCACAAGAAGAGTACTTAGTCTTTTATACATATTCACATAATTGGGACCTATCACGTCTTGGCCCAAACTCACTCCGTGCAGAGGCCACGCGAAGTTACTCTTTTTTTTTTTTTTTCCTACAAGTAGTCACTTAACTTTCAAACCAGTCCCACAGTCCGGTATCCTAAACTTTTAAGCCTAGGATACACTACAAAGATCTAAAGCCTAAGCTCTGATACCAACTGTGACGCCCCCACTTCTCCCAAGGGCGAACCCAAGGGTATCCGCGGAACGCCTGCCTAGCTCTCGCCAGGACTCGAGACAAATCAATTCAAACTTAACAATATAAAACAATTTATACCAGTCTAATAAGGAAAAATCGCTTCCATAATCGAATATCCAAGTCTTGTACCACGTGTTCAAAATACATCCGTTATCCAATTCTTACGTCAGGATCCAAAAGATACATCAATTCCCAAATATATACAATAGCCAAAATGTCTAGTCAATTACAATTGAAACCCTAATACAAAAGTACATCCAAAGGGTTCCAACGAGTTTCACTCCATCCATTCCTGTTAAGGAAAACAAATCTACGGGGTGAGCGAAACGCTCGTGAGGCCAAGAAAACACACATGCAAGCACGTTGTTCAAATAACAATCCCAATATTCAAGTAATTTACAATTCGAGCGAGAAAAAAAAATAAACAGAAGCAATTCAAGGATATAGGAGCTCTCAGGAGCTATTTTCCTCTTGCTTCGCCACGGCTCGATCCGATACCCCCTCGTGATGACACTCCGTTATCCTGGTGGGTATTTTATCCGTAGAAACTTCACTTATTACTTCCTCCGACCAACATTCCACCCTCTCGGATCCGAAACCAAACACGCACGAAAAAAAAGGCGATACTCGTCGAGTATGCCACACGAGATCTCAGGAGATCAAGTTTTGATTTTTGAACACGCACGAAAAGGGCAATACTCCACGAGTATGCCGAACAAGATCTCAAAAGATCAAGTTGTGTTTTGTTACTCTCTTGGTTTATCAAGCTTCTCGACCAAGCCCATGCCGGCTCGAGTTGCAAGATTGGTTAAGAGAATTGGGCGTCCCCATAAGTCGAGGAGGTTCACTCCACCCGACAACAAGACACGCACGACATACACGACATGCATGGCAACACGACACGCACACGAAAACGGGTATATTTTAATCGACGAGATTCACTCAATCGACTTTGAAAACCAAGTTAATACAAGTAAAGTGCAAGTAAAGGAGAGCGAGTGCGATAAAGTACACACTCGTCTCATCAAGTGATATTCACGTATATAAGCAGGTAAATCAAGTAAACACGACAAGTCATGCACTTGACACTCACCAATTCAAAAGTAATTGAGCGAGAAAATCTTTAGTTGTCCCCTCCGGGATTCTTTTCAAGACTCGCTTGAGCACCTGAAGCAATTAACAAGTATTTTTCACTCACAATCACGTATTAATCAAGAAAGGAGTTACGCTCATTTGGACTAGTCAATACCTCAAACCAAGAACCTTAGCCACTCAAAATAAAGGTTCAAAAGTGAGGTTTTATTAACACAAGAAAAACTGATTTCCTTCATGAAATCAAGTTTAAAGCGATCAATTATCATCAAGAAGGAGTAACAAGTTTTCAAATTTTCATTTTCTAAGAAATCAGCAAATTTCAGCTTTGCGCGTCAAATTTAGAAAAATCAGATCTTGCACTCAGTAGGTCCACAATTATAAAACTTGGTACCGTTGGAAACCTCTTAGAAAGTACTACAAGTTCTTAGAAGACACTTTTCCATGAATCTAAGTGGAAGGTATTCAAAAATGGGCATGAAATTTCTGTTCCAGAACATTCAGAATTAAGCCGTGGTTGGTTTTTCGCTAACTTTGGAAATTCGGAAAAATTCACTCGTTGCAAACTAGCCCTTGAAATTTATAACTCAATTAGAGGTGTAAGTAAGGTTTAGGGCAGAACAAACGGATTGAAAATTGGAGTTTCGAGAACCGAGATACGGTAGCTCAAAGTTAGGAAAATTCAAGTCTGGTGAACAATTTCCAGATTTGAGTTTTCAAAATTGGAACCTTAGCTAAGAGTCAAAACGAACTTGGATTGGTATAAAATTTTGCAATATGTTACTCCTATATGAAAGGCATCTCTCTATCAAATTTAAGGGAAAAATACCTTCGGAAAGATAGTTAATTAATCATCCAATGTTCAGGAAAATTTCTAAAGCAACCTGTCTTTTGACTTCATTTCCCAATTCAAATCGTTTAATCAAGAAAGCTATCCAACCATGGTTCATTTGTGAAATAAAGGTCTAAGACACATCCATGATACCTTTGGTAAGTGATGAGCATCAAGAACTTCAATTAATAAAATCATTCCCAAGTTTTGCCCCAAATCAGTCCAAATACTACGTTTTTCCAAAACAGGGCAGTCCTCTTGTTTTAGTCACAACTCAATCAATTTAACTCGGAATGAGGCATGGTTTATGGCGTTAGAAAATACATTCACGGGACTAAAAGTTCACAGAAGGAAATGTTCTGAAATTCGGCAAGCAACCAGCTCAAAATTGAGCCTCAAGTTGCTGCCTCAACAAGCCATTCCAGCAAATCCGAGAGACAGGACAGCTAACTTAAAACGTTTGGTTCGGATCACTCACAAAGAATCAGAACGTGCATTTTATCTCAAATTAAATCTAGGAATGTCTAGTTTCAAACGCCACCGACGGCACTTGATTTCGACACCCGAGGACAGAGTTATGGCCAAATTACGACCACTGGACAGGTTTACCCGAAAATAATTTTCCAGCATGCCTAGTTCACGAATAAATTCATTTGCCCATCCAAACGTTAATGTTTTCCAACGAAAATTTCTACACATATAATATAACATATACACATCAGGATCATGCCAATAAATCACCAAAAATGGGCCTTATCATGGCCGAACAAAACAGGGGCAGATTCAGCAAATTTCTGGTCATGACCTCTACTTGAATTTCCAACAATAACACTCCATAAATCCATCATTATAACCATTAAACTACCATTAAATCCAACATTGATCCTCAAATCAGCAACAACAACCCAAGTGTGGGAATACAAAGAGCCCACTAGAACATTACACAACCATATCAAGCTAACCAAATGCATGCATGAACTTAACAAGGTAAGATAGCTTCCAAACTTCAAGTTTCCAAGAGTGGATCATCACTTACTTTGGGTTGATGTTCAGCAGAATTTTCGGCCCTCTATTACCCCAGAAAAACCGTGATTTCCAGCCCTTGTTTGCAGCTCAAAATGATCCTCAAGTGTCAAGCTAGGTGTGGTGCAAGTTTGGTTGAATTTGGAGATGATTTGGGGTGGTTTTGAGTGAGATTAGTGAGCAGAAATTTTGAAGCAATGGAGTTAGAGAGAGGAGGGTGTTTGGTCGGCTATGAGGAGAGAGAAGATGGAGAGAAATCTGATTTCCTTTAGCTTCCAAGAGAAGGTGAAATAAGTGGTGGAAATTCACCCAAAAGTCAACTCTCATTAGGGCCGTTTGGTGCGATTACGGCTCGATTTTCTCGCGCGTTTGGTTCACTAATGCACTAAACCTCCAATGCATATATATTCATGTAAATATTATTCACTCTTAATTGTCCCGAAATAAGGGTCTAAAGTCCCTCAAATAAAGTCGCGCGTGTGAAAACGCGTACCGTCAATTTTAACGATATAACGCGAAACTTCCGAGAAATTCTTATAACGATTGTACTACTAACTATCACTTGAGTATTTATTCATAAGATTACCTATTTTAGGACCATAGTACAAGTCTTCAATATTCCAAGCTTATTGTGCTACTACGCGGATAAAATCTCCAAGTACTATTCACTATTTTTACTAAACGTACTCCAGGAAATTAATTTTCAGAACGAGTCACTTTAAAAATATAACGAAGTTATATTTCCATGTATTTAGGTCTAATAAGGCTAGAAAATATTCCTCGTGGCAAAAATTCAATTAAATAGTTTATTAAGCCATAAATTAGGCATAAAATAATAGTTTTTACGAGTCCTCACACATATACAAACATTAGAGGAAACCAGAAATTTCGGAAATGCAATGAGCTTTGGCCCTGAAAAAAACAGTTTTTGTCCTCATTTTACGGTAATGGCACCAATTTCACTACGATTATCGGATGAGGGTGCAAGACCCACCATCTCAAAGCTAAAAGACAGGGCTACAACATCACAGAAGGTCACTCAACCCAGTTTTGAGTGCAAACAGGTAAAAAATGCAAGATACTACATCAAAACGTAAAACAGATTCACCAAAATGCATTCTAGCGGAAACATCATAACTCAGGCTCTCTAAGTCCAAATCCAGAAATTCCAAAACCAGCTGAAAGCTAAGAAACAGGGCTAAATTTCATCAGAAGGCCTCAACAACCAATTCGGAAGCAATTCCAGCCAAAACAACCAATTACAGGCGCAGTTCTTACATTCGGGTAAAACCAGAACAGCAATAGTAATTTCGACTTATCTCATTCTACACTACTCCGATTGACCTGAAATTTTGCAGGCACCTGTAAAATGTCATTCCCTACAACTTTCATGTTTTGAGTTAAGGCCAATTCGGCCTCTATCTAGGACCTAAAAATTCGGACAGAATGCTCCCTTAAGAACCCTAGGTTTTTCAATTTTCTTCCAAAACAGAAATTGGTTGCAATTAATCACTTTTTCCACCTCCTAAGTCAATATAGACCATTTCCAATCATCATAGATAGCCACACAATCATGCTTATATTAAAACAGAAAAATCCCCAAAAATAATAAAATTCCATCATTTCAACCACAAATCAAGAATTAATCCATAATATTGCATCTCTTACTACCATTAAGCATGATTTAAGCATCAATTAAAGGAGGAGGGTGGTTCTTCACAACTTACCTTTAAAACAAGAGAGAGAGAGAGCTATTGACCACCTTAACTTTCCAAACAACTCCACAAATCCACTCACTAACTCTAATTGAAGAGGTTTGATGGAGTAATTTCAAGGTTGGATGGTTAGTTTTGATGATTTGGGACAAGATTGAAGTGTTTTCTTTCTTATGCTTGGAGTAATAGAGAGAGAAAGAGAGCAAGAGAGGGCCGGCTTCTTCTTGTTGTTTTTTGAAGATTTTTGGTCATTTTTAAGCTATTTTAAATCAAATGGTAAGAATAGGAATAGTGGTCTTACTTCAAGACCAATCCAATGGTGACACTTGTCACCTTTAATTAAATATCTACCTAACTTGTCTCTCTTATATCAATCCAAATTGCAACCTCTACTTATCTCTTAACACCCGGTAAATTAACTCCAGTATTCAAAACTTAATCTAGTTGGCCGAATTTTTCCGAACTTTTCGCACTAGTGGGTCCCACGTCCGATATACGCTCTTAATTCCTCAAAATCCATTCGATACTAGAAAAATCATCTAAAAATTATATCTGCTCCTTAAAATTACTTAGAAAATTTTCTAATCACGAAAATGTAGAAAACAAGCCATGAAAAATTCTAAAACCTAGAAAATGAAAATTACGAGTTCTCACAACATACATGAAATAAAAGCTCTAAAATCATTCGTTTAGGGTTTTAAAAATTCACTAAGGGCGTTTGGTAAAAGGGTATCGGATTCGGGGAATGGAATGAACCCCATAAATGGTGTTTGGTTCACTGGAATGGGAATTGAAATCTTGGAATGATTTCTAAAAATTTGGTGTTTCTCCGTTTCCAAGTATTTTGGTGGGTTTTGTCCGATTCCCAAGTTTGATTCCAAGAAACAAATCCAATTACATATTTATATATAATATATAATAAATATAATATATTATAATTATAATATTAGTACATTATATAAATATATATTATAATTATTTAGTTAAATATAATTATATTTATATAATATATATTATAAATTTATTAATATTATATAATAATATATTTATAATATATATGTATATCTATAAATGTATATTATATGTGCATATAATTAAAATAAATACATGTATATAATATTAATAAATTATATAATTATAATTATATTTATTATTTTAAATATAATAATATATAATAACTATATCTAATTAATATGCATTATATTTATATAAAATATTAGTACAATTAATATTTATATATTATATAATTATAATTATATATTATAACTTTCATGTAATTATAATTAATTATATATAATATTTAATTTAATTAGTTACAAACTTATAATAATGATATTATTATATTATATAATTATTTATTATAATTATTTAGTTAAATATAATTATACTTATATAATATATATTATAAATTTATTAATATTATATAATAATATATTTATAATATATATGTATATTTATAAATGTATATTATATATGCGTATAATTATAATATATACATGTATTTAATATTAATAAATTATATAATAATAATAATTATTATTATTTTAAATATAATAATATATAATAACAACTATATTTAATATGTAATATATATTACATTTATATAAAATATTTGTATAATTAATATTTGTATATATTATATAATTATAATTGTATATTTATATTATAACATTTGTATATTTATATTTAATTATATATATATAATATTTAATTTAATTAGTTACAAACTTATAATAATAATAATATTAGTTATATATATTATATAATGTATATTAATTTGTGTAATATAATTAATATTATCAATTATACTAATAATTATACATGTTTACTAATAGAAATTATTAATCAGTTAGACTAAATTTACTAATACATTTATACTAATATATTTAATTAGTAAAAATTTCTTATATCTCATTTACAAAGAGCCAATAACTATCATTTACAATGTGATTTATAATATATTTATTATATTCCATTCCGAAAGAGTCGACGAACCAAACATCAACTATAGTAATGATACACATTCCAGGTACTTGAACCAAACAAATGTATTGGAATGAATGACCTCATTCCAAACCCAAGATATCCGATTCCGAATCCGAATCCAATTCCGATGTGCGAACCAAACGCCACCTAAAAGTTTATACTTTGGCAAACACGGAGGCAGCATCCGACCAGAAGCTTTACCTAAAGGCCAAGCCGGTCATTTGACGCAAACCACCTTCAAAAGGCTCAAATCCTTCAATTGAAAAAAAAGAAAAAAAGCGGAGACTGTGGAAGCCGATTATAGCGTGTGCAGATACCTCAGAGGCTCACACCTCAGCCAGCAGGAGCTGCTGCCCTTTTCCACTGTGGCCCCCAGCCCCACGGACAACAAGATGCACTCCTCTTTTACTTTTCCGCTCCTCTAAGTCGCCGTCACCAACCCCAAGCCCAGCCCCCGCCTCCGATAAAACCCCACACAACTCATACGCAATAGTAACCATTTCTTCAGTATCTTGTCCCCATTGCCGATGGGTGCGTTGGTTCGTCTAGCCTTCGTCCGGAGTACATCTTACCACAAATAAAGCAGGCTAGTAGGGAAACCGTATCGAATAATATTCCGGTGATGCTCAGTGCACTATGTGCTCGCCCTAAATCTTGGCTATTCACTACTTTATTCTTGTCTCATGCCCACAGCTCGGCAGCGGCTCTTGTTCACAATCGGCTCATTGGCAGCCCTCTTTTGAAATCCGTAGTGGTTGCCAACGCCGATCAAAGGAGACACCACTCCAGTAGTTGTCGTCTCGTCGACACCTCCGCTCAGGGTGGCGCTGCGTCTATATGGCATGCAATCCTTCCCGCCGGTGACGGGGATTTGGATCTCCACCGAACCAAGAGGAATGTGTTCGTCCACCACCACGATGAATTGATGAATAAAGGTGAAGGCTCGTGGAATGTGGCTTGGGATGCCAGGCCGGCGCGCTGGCTTCACAATCGTGATTCTGCGTGGTTATTGTTTGGAGTTTGCGCTTGCTTAGCCGCGCCCCCATTGCCGCTGTTAGCGGATTCATCTGAGTTCGTCGATGGGGAAACGGATGAATTCCGACATGAAGCAGCAGCAATGACCGTTGTAGAAAATCGAAAGTGTGCCAACTTTAGAGTTACAGGTATTTTAGTTGGAGCGGCTAATTTTTAGTTATATAAAGTTTGATGAAGTTTGAATAGATGATATTAATTTGAGATTAATTTTCCATTATATGCAATCCAGATTACGTATTCTATTACTACTCTTATCACTTTTAGAGTTACATGTATTTTAGTTGGAGAAGCTGATTTCTAGTTATATGGAGTTTGATCAGATTAATTTTCGATTATATGCAATCCATATTTCGAACTCTGATGACAAATCTATTATTACTCCATCACTGTTGTTTGTTGTTGCTGTGATGGAATGATTGTAATGGATTAATTTTCGATTATATGCAATCCAGATTTTGAATTCGGAACTGTGATCACCAACTTTATTACTACTCTATCATTGGAAGAATAGAAATCTGTTTTTTGTTGTAATGCAATGATTGTGATGGAATGATTGCATGGACACAGGGGTGCCAGCAGATGGGAGATGTCTGTTTAGAGCAATAGCTCACGTGGCATGGTTGAGAAAAGGGGAGAGTGTTCCTGATGAAAACCGCCAAAGGGAACTCGCTGATGAATTAAGAGCTCTGGTATAATCTAACAGCTTCATTTCTTTATGTTTCTTTATTTTGCTGAATTTGCCTTTGCTTTTGAACAATTTGCTGAATTTTTTTCTCCGGGCCATAGGTTGTTGAGGAGTTGTTAAAGAGGCGAAAAGATGCAGAATGGTGAGTGTTCTTAAGTTTTTTAATTATTATTTAGTTATGTATGGAGAGTTTGGATGCTATGCTTGTGTGATATATTTTGGTGCTGTTCTTAAGGTTTATTGAAGGAGATTTTGATGCATATGTGGAAAGAATTGAAAAACCTTATGTATGGGGCGGGGAACCAGAATTGCTAATGGCTTCTCATGTTCTCAAGTGAGTGCTTTTTCACTTTATCTCTTTTCATAGTCTTAATTTTTGCTTATACTGTTTTACCGTTTGCTTTGGTTGCCTTATTCTCCATATCCAACTTTGGTCTTTGGTGGTTGGTAGGGTGTTTGTAACATTTGAGCATTAAGAGCAACAAATTTAGAACTAGTAGGAGTAGGTAAACTCGTAAAGTTGGTTGGTGATTATTAAAGACTGTGTGGCTAGTTGTTTTCTTTTCTAAATACCTATTTAGGAATTATGGCAAAAGGAAAGCTAATATTTGACTAAGTGACTTTTCACCTACGCCAAGATTGTCTATATTTTTGAGTTCAGTATAGTGCAAGGACCATTTCATGTGAAAGATTTGTGGATATTTTTTCTTGCAACATAGGGCATATATGCTTTGTTGATATTGTAGCATGATAGGTTTTTAAATACTCAAATTTCTTGTGGATTATTGAAATTTTACTCTCTCTTTATCATCACAGGGCGCCAATTTCTGTGTTTATGATTGATAGAAGCTCTGGTAATTTAATAAATATAGCAAAGTATGGTGAAGAGTATAAGAAAGATGAAGAGAGTCCAATTAACATTCTATTTCATGGATATGGACATTATGACATAGTGGATGTTGTCTCTGAAGGTTACCAGAAAGTAGAAGGAGGATATCAGAGAGTAGAAGCAGCCTAGAAGCTTGACATAAAACATACAATAAAGTCTTTCACATATTTATCAAGAATAAAGAATATATTTCCCGCAAGTGTTCCAAAAATTCTTTCGGGATACAAGGAAAAGATGCTTCTATCCATCTCCTACCCATCTCTTCAAGCCCATGCTGAAATGACTTTATTCAAGCATTAGAATTATTTTCAATTTTGTAGATTCTGTAGTCTATTTGTTTTCTCTTACTTTCAATTGTTATTGAGCAAACGTTAACAATTTCCGAGTGCAACTGTCTGAGCAAACATGGAATGCTATCTACTTAAACATGTGGGAATTTTGAAGTTACCATCTGTTTTAATATGCTAAACCAACTGATCATTCGTACTAGCTGGCATGTTACTCTTTGACTGGTAAACAAGAGAGTGTATTTCGTTACTTGCTGTTTTAAACCACTAAATAACTGGCAGCATGCCAGCGATGAGAAAATCTTAAGTTGAGATCAGAGGGTTGGTTTTGTCATTAACCTTATAGAACCGTTTTTGCTTTGTTTAGCTTCTGATTGATTTTTGTTTTCCCAGTAGTTATTAGCACACAGTATAAAATTGCTCGAATGGAAAATGTAAGGTATCCGTGCATCATCTGAGTGCAAGCAGTAACGCTAATCTCTTGGGGTGAAGATCTTAAACTTGACTTCAAAATCTCTTGAGTTACGAACTGATCCCAATTGCCATTTGTAAATCAGTATCCTAGAAACTGGAAACTCAGGGCATGTCACCTGTGCAATGGGGGGGGAGTTACATTTGGTCCCTCACGTTTTGTGTTACTACTTAATTAGTATTTATTTTGGTTTTTGGGGCCTTCGTGGGCGAGTGAGCACTTCCATGCTGCCTACCTTTCTTAAATCATTGTCATTGAACAGTCTGAATATCGAAAGATTAGAATGACCTCTTTAAGTGATGAAATATTCCCAAATTAGGTGGGGGCATATTCTCTTTCGCTTCTGACGTGCTGCTTATCCTATTTAAAAACCTTGGAATCTTTCTTTTCCTTCATTTTAAAAACCTTAAGATGCTATCTATACGAGCGCTTTTACTCGTCTGAATGAACCTCGAGGCAATCGCAAATTTGCAATCAGTAAAAAAATGTACTTTCTGGATGCCATTTGCTGGGAATCGGTATTATTCGCACTTCTATTTTAGCTTCTTGCATTTTAATTTAGGAGCGCAAATATCACTTCCCTATTTGCTTCCCTGAAGTTAAAATTTGATGATACCAAGGCAAGTGGCACTTTCCACGATTTTGCTGACACAATATGCTTCATTGAAATTATAATAAGTAAACACCTATAGTAGCAGCTTCGCAATTTTCCCTATTAACATGTTTCCTCTTCCTTCTGTTTCAAGAATGAGGAGCAAGAGAGACAGAGAGGGTACCATACCAAGTTTAGCGAATTAGCGTTCAATTGCAGTACATTTCTTTAGACGGCCAAAGTGAATAAGTAATGGCAATTGTGATTTTATAATCCAGGTCTATTAGCATGTTGCATGGGAAAGTGCGGATAAAGCATTCTCTGGAAATGCTCGTTGACAACATAAAAGAACTAAGCAGCCACTATTATTTGACTTGAGAAGCTGAAAAATAATAGTAGTAAAATGGTACAGATGTGTCCTTTGGACAATCCAAAAGATTCTTTCCCAGGCTGCAAGAGTTTTAGTAAGAACTAGGGACAAAGATGCCAACGTACCCGAATCCTGCTGTGAAAAATGCCGTTGATTGAAGGAAAAGGTATATAAAGAAGTGGCTCTTTCCAAAAGCCACATCATAACACCCACAAAAGAATAGGTAAAACCCAACAAAGAGCTCCAAAAGATGTAATCTGCAAATTCAACCACAATATAAAACTTGAATCCATGTCGTATTTTGAATAGAAAGCTATGTTGCATAGAAAAGAAAAGGAAAGAAATAGTCAATCAATCTTTCGTCCACTTTTATCACTAAACAATTCATGCGAATGGTAGACTATTTTTCAATTCATGATGCTGACAATACATGAAAGTTATATATGATGTTTTTCCTTTTGTATTGTTGCCTAGAGTATAGTTTTGTGCGATGAAGAGTTGTACCTGTCTCCCATCCTGAAACGAGGCTTCTTGGGAACTTTAGAGCCCAACTTCGTCTGTAGGACATGTCCCAATTTTTCCGTGACAATCCACTCGTTAACTCTCCCTGCCTCAAGTAGACCTATGAATGTGGCCTTGGTTCGATGCAGAGACATTACGTTTTCAAAGAGGATCCAGAAAATTACTAGGTGGAATGATCTGCAGAGCATAACGCAGCAAAAACATGTTACCGTATATGGCATTATTAATTAAAGAACTAAGATTCTTCAGGCATGCAGAATAAAGAGAGAGAGAGGGAGAGACCTTGGTGTCCCGACTGCATTCAGAAGGGTAATTACAGACGGAATATAAACAGCTCCCCAGACCGGAACTTGTACTTCGGGAATCACAATAGTTGCAGGCAGGACAACGCAGTAGAAGATGAACGTGACCATATGTGCTACTATCTTCCGAACAAAGAAGAAACTGTATATTAGATAAAACTTCTTCCATGGAGAGACTTTCTGCATTAACGGAACATGAATTGTCAAGAGTGGCGTTGATTTTTAATCATCATTCTCATCCCTAAATGAAGATAAAAACAGTTGCCTTAACCTTGCATCTAACTATTTCCATAGCCATTTTCCTGAACAGATTAGCAGGACCGCAGGACCATCGATGTTGCTGGTGCCGGTATGCTTTGAAAGTACTTGGCAATTCATTCTTCACCTGATTGGGAACCGCACAAACAGAATATCAGGCACCCTATAATGCAAAATTTAAGGGAATTTGGGTTTTGATCTTTACATAATGGACGAGCCAAATTAGTCTGTTGCAGTTTACACTTCAAACGTACGGTCCATTTTTTTTTTTGAACTGTACCTCGACTTCACCAACATACACAAATTTCCAGCCTTTGAGACTGGCTCGGATAGCCAGGTCCATATCCTCCACAGTTGTTCTGTCCTTCCACCCTCCAGCTTCATTAAGTGCTGAAATTCGCCATACGCCAGCGGTTCCTACATGACGATCAAATGTTCGAGATTGTAAAATAGATTAACACATTAATGTTAGAGCTAGAACTCGAGAAATTTTTCTCGGGAGATCCTACCATTAAAACCAAAAAAAGAGTAAGTGCGGGATCCAACTTCTTGCTCCACAATGAAATGGTAATTAAGAGACATCTCTTGCATTCTTGTCATCAAGCATTCATCAGAATTCACTGCAATTAAAGCCAGAAATTTATAGTTACAGTTTAGGAAGTCGACGAGTTGAAACTTCAATCTACAGCTTAAATTGAAGGGCAACTGAGTGTAATCTGCAGAATCAAAGGAAGCTACCGAATTTCCAACGGGTTTGAACCAGAGCTAACTCAGGATTATGCACGAGAAAAGGAATGGTACGACGCAAGAAATTATGCTCAGGTTGAAAATCAGCATCAAAGATGGCGACATAGTCACATAGCTTCACATAGCTATGCTTCATTCCTTCCCTAAGAGCACCAGCTTTATAGCCGTTGCGGTTCTCTCTAATCTCATACTTTATGTTTATGCCTTTGCTTGCCCATCTCTTGCACTCTTGCTCCTTTAAGGCCTGTAATTTTCAATTAACCCAAGTCCATCTCAATTTGGAGCAGAAAAAAAAGAATAAGAATTTGGGTAGACCTGGTCTACTAGACCTAGCGGATCAAATTTCGCCACATATTCATTGTGTAGGTTGGTAAGATAGTGTGCTAAATTCTGAGCTATTGGGTCTACGGATGGGGCCCATAAACTGGGTCTACCCTACTAGTTTTTGCCAAAAAAAAGAACCTCAAAGTTTCCGAAGCGTATTTGATGATTAAATGCTATGCAAAGCTGATGGGTTTTCAAAATTGGTAGTATTTTGGGGACCTGTGGCATGAATCCAATATAAAACACAAAAAAACCAGGATGCTGATCGAGCTAAAAAATAGCAAAAGTAATATCTAAATGATCGAAGTGAGTATCTTTATTGGAAACATTAAATGGCAAAACAAAGAAGGGTAAAGTCATACTATTAGTTTTTTTTTTTTTCTAAAAAGAACAAAGAAAAAGAAAAAGAAAAAGTTGTATACCTTTATTAGTGAGGTGATTAAAAACCAGTTTTCAGGTATTCGATTGGCGATGCATGAAAAAAAGTTTTTCCGGTGGACTTTTTGGAATTTCAGTGTAAAAGTGGAATTCTTGTTAGTTGCAGCTACTATTTTAAAAGAGGAACACATTTTAACATTTCTATCTCTCGCATAATCAAGGAAGTAGAGTGAACCTCGGAAGTTCCACTTTGACATCTTTTTCTTTTATCTCTCAGATAATCCTCTCTGAGATAGATTTGTTCCTTCGAAGTTTTTCAAAAATTTAGTGTTGCACTCCTCTATTTATATTTAGCCTACTGCTACCCCGGAAAGCTACATTTTTTACGTCCTCATATATTCAGAGAAATTATTTGATTGATAAAAGTTGGTTTTGCAGGTTGTTGAACCTTGATAGCAGGATCCGTTGAATCATCAAGAACTTGAATTATGATTCGATCAGTCGGCCATGATAAGCCGCAAGCAGCACCAATTGACAGCTGATACACCTAAACGTAAAACAAATGTTGCAGCACTCAAGAATATGATGAGCATTATAATAAACACGTCTGATAAATAATGCATCAAAATTGCTAATTATATAGTAGCATTCACGAAGTTATAAGATAAAAAAAAAGAGCAGTACCTCTTTTTCATTGCACATTGGAATTTGCACTAAAACCATGGGGTAGCCTAAATTTCCCATCTCCAAATCTTCCTTCATTGGCTCCCATTTGTACTTCTTCTCGGGTTTCCACCTGAATATCTTTATCAAAACTACGACAATTCCCATATAAACTCTTTCCACGAATAACAGTATCGACATTGTCAGGCACAAAAAGACCATCATTTTCAAAAATGGCACCAACAATGGTGCTTTCGCCTGCTGCCATAGACATCCAAGAAGGCCGGTAACATCACCCGGGCCACCCTGGAAGGCCTCAGGTGGAATCACAGCCCCGGATGAAAGGCTCTCCATTTCTTGATCTTATTTTGTAAATAGCCAATAATAGTCCGCTGGAAGATTAAGCAGAGGCAGCAGCAGTAGTATCGCACTACTGCAAAGTCAGTTAAGCTGACACCGGAGCAGTGCAGCACTTGGAATATATAAAGAAGTGCGATATCTAATGCACGTGCTTTTTGATCGAGTGTTGCTTCGCGAGAACAACACGAATGTGCAAAGGCAATTCTTGCTTCGGTTTGGGAAACCTTTGATTTTTGCTTCGGAGTTACTCCATGCCAGATGGTGATAGCTAGCAGTTTTATCAAAATCTTGCAGGTTAGAAAGCAGGGTCAAAAGCATATAAAGATGTATAGCATAATCAATGGAAGGATCAAATCAAACATGAAAAGCTTTAGCTTAGTTGGTTCTTTTAAACAATAATGCTTCATGATAGGCTTAAATAGAACCTAATGTTCATGGTGCAGCAGAAGGCTAAATGAAAAAAGGGAGGAGGGGGCGGGGGGCTTTCATAGACTAACAAAATCTCGATTCTTAGTCAAATTTGCCACCTTTTACTTCATTCCCTGGTCTATTAGCTTTCCCAGAGAACTTTAAGAACAGCCATTAGTATCAGAGCCACAGTATGGGGTTTATGTTATTATTTATATATTAACACAATTGGTCGAAAGTAACCACTGGCTCTCATACCAGCAGCACCCGTGATCAATTCCTACGTACTACCTCGTTGGGTATCTGGGGAAAGGCTCTGCGTAGCCGAAAGGCTGTAATACCTCCCAGTAAAAAATAAAATTACTGGCTCAAATGGCACCAGTAATTGTACCATTTGTTGGCAAGTCAGAAGCATATTAATATGATACTATAAGAGTTTATTGGAGGCTTATCATGAGTTCCCTGGCCAACATTAATCCCAATGATCTTTTTTAATGATAACTCTCCAAAAAGAGTCGATAAAACTACTTAACACAGTACGATGATAAGTAGTAGTTTAACCATCACTTTCAACCTCTTAGTTAATTTGGAGAATACATTTGTTTGGGCGTACGGTGTTTACTTCTAAAGTACATTCATTAGTTTCTTTTTTTTTTTGTTCCTTTTCTTTGTGTGTGTGTGTGTGTGTGGGGGGGGGGGGGGGGGGGAGGGGGGAGGGAGTATACGTACTTGAAATTTTTATAAGAGCGTTACTAGTTTCTAATCTTCTTTTGATAGAATTGTTCTCAACAAATGGAGCAAACTTACAAATGAAAGGAGTGTGTTGCAAGTTTTATCAACTCACTAGTGCTAAGTAGTTAAACAATTTAAAAGACAAGTTGCTAATAATTTCAATTCTTTTCTATTTTAGGCAAATTTAAAATTTTTATCTTCTTTGGATTGCAATTTTTTTGAGCTTTACAGGGTTTTTGTATAAAACTGTAATGTAATGATGTGATATATGTGAGGTAAAAAGGTGTTAAAAAAATGTGTAAAGAACTATGCATTAGAAATTAAGAAATTTATCCACAAAAAGTACCAACTTAAAAAGAGACGGGAAAAAACTCTGTACACTCTTAATCAAAAATTGAAAATGGGAACCCTATTCAATTGCAATTTCAATTGTTAATTACTTAGCCTTGATTATTTTAATTGAGAGGTCATTCAGCCTTTTTGAAATCTCTATTCTGTACAAATCCAAGCAGACTTTGTAAAAATATATATACAAAAAAAGGGCGATTTGCAATTCATAACCTTGAATTAGCCTATTAGGGGAAAAGTTATACAGAACAAAGAAAGAAAGGAGCTACATGACAACACTCTTCATTCATAAAACTCGTTTTGGAACTCTCAAGTTGTTAAGCACAACCTAGACATCTTTAGTTGATATCCAAAACATACCACGTCTAAATACAAAATAGATCTGGATCGTGTCAAACGTTTTTTTTTTCTTTTTTTCCCTTTTCCCATTTTTTGATAGCTTGAAGTTCATGGGGATAAATCAAAAGCAAAATACAAACAATTCACACCAAGATAAATCTCGTAAGAAATTAATTTCTTAATTATAAGGTTGTCCAAATCGGACAATTATCGTACCCTAATATATTCATGCAAACTCCGAATAAAGGTGCAAACAACCATAGGAAACGAACAAAATAACCCCACTTGAGGTTGAGAAGTAACCCTTGTGCTTCTTTTGGAGTCGTAGAAACAAAGAAACAGAGCTTGCAGCACGGCAGGTAGTCCAAACTCCACCTAGAAAAGTAAAGTAATTAGCAGTCGGCCGGTATCATTGTAATCAGAAGGTTCTTCAATCGGATGAAAGTACTAAAAGAGAGTACTTATATCTAGAGCTAAAAGATGAATAAACCTAATCGAAACTCGTATTGACCTTCCCCTGGTAAGACTTCGTTTGAGCTTGATTCTTTGACTATTCAAATCAAATTTAAACAATATTTTATGTTCGATAACTTTCAAATTTGATAATAAAAAAAAATTGTTCAAACTCGATTTTGCAACTAAACAAGTCAAAGTTGAACAAAATTTGAAATTTATTAAAACAATCAAATAAACTTGAACTCTAAGATATTCGGTTTAATTAGACTCATTTACACCCCTACTTATGTCATACTTTTGATAATTGGAGGATACCGAAATATAATAGTTTTTGGTGATTCTGATTATTTTCTATGATTGCTTTCCATAATCAAATTTTGTAAGATCTAAAGCACATGATAACAAGGCCATTGCCATTTGTAAAATGTACAGGTATTGGAGACGTGTTCATTAAAAAAAAAAAAATCCTTTTCCCCAAAATAGAAGAAAAAAGGAAAACATAAACTTTTGTGAGTATGTATTTAAATAATTAAAATAGCATTTCTCAAAATGTAACACTTTGAAAACTATTTTTTCTCCTGCTCCCTCATTTCTTCTATTTTACATATAATAGTTTTTGCTAAATTATTGTAAATCAAACTGAAGAAAAAGTTATTCTAAAAAAAAAAACAAGTGAAGAAAAGTTTATCATAACCGATTTGCCATTGTGAATATTACATCATAACATGATTCAGCATCGAGATATTGACCAGCTGTTTTGATGGAGCTATCATTAACTATATAGAATGATGATTAGTTTCAAAATCAAAATATGATTTGTTATAGTGCATGTTTAACCTACCATTAGAGCAGTATTGTAAATCAAATAATCAAATCGCATCGAACAATTTTCAACTGTCTATTAACAAACTTTGCTTTTTATTTCCAAAAAAAAAAAAAAAAATTTGTCACCACGGGGAAATTGTAAATCCGGACCGCATGGACAGAGTTTAAAAGTCACCTGACCACAATAAAACTGAGTGTCAAAAGACAAATCACTTGTTTAAATATTAACAAGTGAAGTATTCATAAAGTATTCCATCACTTTCATATCAATTTCTAAACATTATTACCTCAGCGTTTGCTACAAATATGGCTGTGTTAGTATTAGTATTACATGTTAGCAAACAAACGGTAAGTCTTGGCATCCAAAATTATCTGCCTCACCGATGCAACTGCCCCAACCAAGGCCAAAACTGTGGATAAAACTGCAATAATTGTGTTTCCCCAGTAGACCAAGCCCTTCCTTGAGGGTTTGAACGTGAGGTTATAGAAAACCATTGGCAAAATGAAATCCAAAGGAATACAACCGAAGGCCCCAAACAATGCCATAATGTCTCCAAAGAAAGGTAGCATTGCGGCCAAGGTTGTTGCTAGGACGATTGATAATGACCGGAATATCAGACGGGGAACAACATTCCTGACCGAGAATTGGTCTTTCTTAGGATCTGCAAATGCCCGCTCTATAACAACATTTGTCGGTTGCATGTAAACCTAGAATCACAATCTCATCAAGGTTAATTGGCTAAACATATCAACAAGGTTTACTTGGAGTTCCAGCGCTATCTTCGCCATTTTGGTGAATAAAGTATTCATGAATTTGGTATGTAATGTAACATGATATAACATGAATGCGTCTTACCAAGACAACTGCTGATACTTGCACCAAGGTGAAGACATTGGTCATCAGAAGAAACCACTTAGGCAGTAAAGGATGGTTATTGACCATGAAATTTGAGAGAACAGATTGTTGAGACTGATTTCCAAATGCCCAGTATCCAGAAATTGCAACACTGAAGAATGTGGAAATCACAACTGCATAGCAAACCAATAACCCTTTAAACATTTTCCCCGTTACTGGAGGGGCTATAGTGGCCTGCAAAAATAAAGAATAAGGAATAAAAAATCACAAGCTAGCATTTGAGGGATATTTAATACTCCACTAACTTGGTCAGCATGATGAAGAAACAATTGTTATGAGTAAAAACTTGCCTGAATTTCAGGTATAATTCCATTGCCATATGTTGTGGCAATAATTGAAAAAGCGTTGAAGGCACCAAAGACTGTATTTATACCAACTCCAGTGATTGAGTAGTCCCTTGGAGGAGCATTTTTAGAGTATCCTGCACTTGGAAATGCCAGAAAGTTGATAATGTTTGGGGGGAAAAGGGCAAATGAAAGAAAAGAAAATAAACACTATGGCTGTGATTCTTGAATAATTACCTACATATATGGCTCCTGCAGTGGTGCAAGCGCAGTAAGCAAGACAAAGAAGCAAGGAGATGAGATTGATATGCCTCAATGAATGAAATGATGGCATTTGGGCCATTACTAATGTTAAGCCTCCGAAAATAACAACGAAATGGTACAGTTCCATGCTCCCGTTCGGTCTAGCCACCAAGTAAATATACTGCAAGACAACAACAGGCAAAAGGAGAGTTTGAAGCTTCACTTTTAACTTTTCTAGATTTAAACAAGATGAATCGGTGTAAGTATAACTATATGTGGCCTAAATTAGATAAATCTTCTAATTTCTAATTTTTTTCAATTGATTAATTGAGGTGAAATGTACCTCTTCAAATCAAGTAATTAAGTATAAGAATAAATCTCTTAAACACTGACAATATATACACTAATATGTAAAATTTGACATTTAAATTCAAAGCGAAATAATATAGCATATATTTAGATCCGTCAATATATACACTGATTGGCCGTGTAGTGAGGTACTACAGTACTATTTTGTAGCATTAGTTCAATTGGAGTTTCTTTTCCTTCATGCAGTTAGAATTTTTTTTTTTAACAGTAAATTAAATAGTTTTCTTACCTTTAAGCTCTGTCCACCCAGAAGTGTACATGCAATGACAGCCCCATAACAAATGCCCAATTGAAGTGGGCCAACGAAATACCGACCCCATCCTGGCCCTGTATACATCAAATTCGTCAATTTCAAAGTAAGCCTACGTAATTAAAGTTTGAACTGTCAAATATGGCTGCCCGGCGCTTATGGTTTTCTTTCGGCCTTGTCTGAACTTCACTTGCTTAATTATTGTCGTTTGATAATGACGGTGCTGACACATAAAAAGCCCACCCAATGAAAGGTTTGAACTTTCTAATATTATTGTTGTCTGCTTTTGACTTTATTTGAATTCCACTTGCTAGCTTGTTGCAGTTGTAGAGTAGAGACTAGACTAGAGAGAGCATCTTTCACACTCGCATCAAAAGCGAACCTGATGAAAGTTTGAACTTTCTAATATTATTGGCTTTGTTCTCGTTTATTTTAGATTTTATGAAATCTGATTATGACTAATAATTAAAACTAACAAAAGTTAGTCTTTTGAGTGATTATAGATTTTAATTTTTTTATCATTAAAAAAATCTATAATCAGAATACAAAAGGAAAATTAATTACTCAAAATTAAAATATATAATCAGTTAAAATCATTAGCCGAGAATAAGCCCATTGCCGGCTTGTGCTTAATTGTCTACTATTTGCATTATTTGAACTTCACTCCCTGGCAGTAGAAAAATTACAATTTTTCCACCGACATCGGGAGCTTCTCAAGCTGAAAAACATACCATTTTCCACCAAAGAAATTAGAATGACAAAATTTGTCCTGCCACTAAAAAAAATTGTTTTCAGCATAATAATGGAAGATTTTTCTATTTTTCTCCCAAAAAAAATGTAATGAGACACATAATCCAACCAGAATGAAAAGCGAAAATCTTTCGGCTGGTCTAAATTCGAGACTATGATCCTTCACATTTTGGATATCTTTTCGTATAAAGCTGGACATTGTCACACCTCTTGATGAGTAGAATTACATACCTAAAACATCATGAGCCATGTCCCTGAAACGAAGCTGGCGCTTTCCAAGCGCCGCATGGTGCTCCAGTACTAAGGATAGAAGGTTGTAGGAGTAGAAGGTCACCAGCCCGGCGAGGGCGAGGCTCAAAACTCCACCCGCCCATCCCAACAAGGCAAATGCAAAGGGCAAGCTCAATAGTGCCGGCGCAACTATTGCTGTTGTTAGATGGTATCCACAGTGCAACCATGTCCCTGTACATCATGAAATCAAGCACCGCAAACAAAAAAAAACATACCACCAAGTATTTCATTTCGTTTCAGTTTTAAACGATGTAAGCAACAGTTTGGATCGAGCAGTTGGAAGAGTTGTAGGCCGCCGGATGGGTAATACAATCCCACCAGATAGATGTGAAGAAAGTAGTAGGAGCACTTGCTAATTAGTGTCTAACCTCGGGATTTCAGGACGAAAAGGGCACCAGCATCAAGCTCTTTGGGGCCGACTGTTGCTGCACCACCTTTTTCTCCATGTTCTGGGGATAGCTTGGGGGAATCTAGGACAGCACTTCCCATTTTCCACCTTCTATGCGTGTGATTTATGTGGGATCTGTTCTGCGGATAGAATGTGTGTGTGAATAAACGACCCAAAATGTTGGAACAGAATTGTGGGCGATACGAGGGGTTATGCAGCACTGAGAGTGAAATCAACAAGTCAACGCCGGTTGGTTTCGAGCAACATAAATTAAGGATATTCAGCTTTAAGGTAAGATTCAGATTCATTCACAGCTTTGTGTTCAACACTACTATATGATGGGCTTGACTCATTTAGGAAAAGACAGACTAATGCCGTAATGCAGATGTTACCAGCCGAAAATTGAAAACTAGTATCTTGGACGTTTGCGTGGAAATATGCTCCGTGTAAAACTGGTTTATTCATCATTATTGTTTTCGTATATCTTTGTCTCATTCCATGCTCTAGTAAGTAGCAAGTTTATGGGTGGAGTTGATTGAAAGAGATCGGCAAATGAATTATTTATAGTTGTTGCACCTTAATATATCGGCTGGAGTTGCTTCTATAAACAAATTAAGATAGAGTCAAATCAGGCAATCAACATTTGACCCGCATCAGCTGTTCGGTTATTATGCCTGCTTGAATGTGTCGCATTGCATTTCTACATAGATGAGATGATCCCACGGTATTTTAACTAATAATTATAGACCAACTTATGATGGTCACTGGTCAATCAGAAATATTATTGTATCGATTGCTGCCGGTGAACTCAGGGAAAGAGTAGTACAGGCAGCCTAGAGGTTGTTTTGTCGCCTCCCTTGTTGCTTGATTACAGGCAGCCTAGAGTTCTTAGTCGGCCAAACTTTTTTGGGAGGACCAAGTCGTCCAAACTTTGCTGCAAAATAAGTGCTAACTCGATCTCCAAGAACCAGAAGAAAAGGAAGGAGACGGGTGGCAAACCAGCAAAGTTTTAAACAGACTCGATCGAGCATTTGGCAGGCCAACAAATTAAACCATGGGAGTGAGGACCTTTGCGAAGCAAGAAGTCAACACACTCGTCATGAATCGGCGAAATTCGCTGGTAATCTTGTTTACGAAACTAGGTGGAAGAATAGTTTCTAGTGTGGACTGCACAAAGTGATTGTCTGACAGTTGCCAGCTAAGTACATGCAGCATGCTGGCGTATGTATCAAAGATTTTTTATGATATAAAAGAAAGACTTCTGACAAAAAATAAAAAATAAAAATAAAAATAAAGCGTTTGTTCAGGCCAGCATTCAGCGGGCAATCATTTTGGCATTGGCGAGAAGATCAAATCTTGGTGGAAGCCAAAGATAAACTTGAATCTACAATTATTATGGGTGGCCTAAAATGAAAACTCGGATTCGAATGAACAAATTAAACCAATAATAATTGCACTTCACATGTAAATAATAATAATTGACTATGATTTGGAGTCCATGCTATGTTCTCTGGTAGTGGCAATTCTGGACAAGCATAGCATATAAATTGGACGTAAGTTTTTTTTTTTTGTCAAAACGGCATTGAATTGGATGTAAGTTTTTAACCCTCTTTATTTGTACCCTATAACTATGACAAAAACTTGTGCCCCCTTACTTGGAGTAGTTGAAATTTGAAAGTGAAATTTTTTTTTTTTTTAAAAAAAACTGCTATTCTAGTTTGGAAAATATTTTCCTGACAACTACATAGCTAAATAGAGAGTGGCATGGTGGTAGTTATAATAGTTCTACCACTTTTCATTTTCTAATTAAAAACATTTCTAGAAGGGGGATGGAGAAAGCAAGGGCGAAAATCGTAATTCATAACTCATAAGAATCTTAGCTTATTTTAATAAAATTAACAAAGAGATCTCAAAATTTGATTCTAACGTTGATTCAATAAGAGATGCTAGATTTAAATCCTCTCACCCAACAAACATCAAAACAGAGAACTGAAAATGTATTCGCTAGGATTGTCAAAATTCCATTGACACTGGTACTAGTGTGTTTGGATTGAAGATTATTTCACTTTATTTACACTTTACTTATACATACTGATTTGATTGCATCATCAACACATTTTTCAATCACCTTTTTATCTCACATACATCATATCAAAAAAAGTGCTACAGTAAAAAATATTTCAAATAATTTACAATCCAAACACATTTATTAAATAAAATGTGTTTGTTCATTTACAATAGAACTCCACCTAGGGCTGTCAACGAGTTGATTCCAAGCTGGAATTGGTAATTCCAAACCCAGATCCAACATGCAATGAAAAGATCTGAATTTATATCGAGAATCAGATCCGGATGGGTCTCAATATATAGGTTCAGATTTGAAGCCGAGTTGGATATATCCATTTTTAAGAATTAATTATGATAATTTTTATTTATACATAAAAATTATTAATACAATATTAACAATATAATTAAAGTAATTCTACTAATCATTTGATTTATAGAAAATTCTTTTAAATTTAAAAATAATTAGATTAGTAGCAAATTTTAATTAGAAATATGTTTTTAATTAAAATAATTATACTAATAAGATTTGGGTTCAAAACAGATAAGAACATGTAAATTCATATCCGATCAGTTTAGTTTATAGATAAAATGGATTTGGATTCGATTCGAGTAACTGGATCTATCACTTATTCCGTTTCTTTTAAAAACAAATTGGATCCAGATCAGGTATGAACCTCAACCCGATCCATAAACAACCCTAATTCCACCTAACCTTTCATTTATTGTTCATCCCAAAAGCTCCTTCAAGTTGCTAAAAATATCTGTTTGATTAAAGGTCACTAAACCCATAAAACCGCAATGTAATGATCGCACACTCATTGTAAAACCCAATTTGAGCCTCATAACTCGTTTGGATTGTATTTTTTTTGACTTTTTGGGTAAAAAATTAACATTATAAGTATTTTTAATATGTGATGTATGTGAGGTAAAAAAAGATTGATAAATATGTTAAAGAAATATTCTAGAAACACAAATATTGGTTTGGGCCAAGCTACAACAACCCATTAATAAATCACACAGGCAGTTCATGGTCCAAAGTACAGAATTTAAATGACGAAAACACCCATAATTTTGCCATATATTACAAACCTACTACCCACCATAAACCGCCATCTTCTTCCTTTCACCCGTGCTCGTCTCTGTTGATTACTTTGCTGAATGACCGAGAAACAACAATGGGGAAAAGCGATGATTCAATAACGAGAAGGAAAAATAAAAAGAGCAGAAAAAAGCAAGAAAATAAGGATTCCTCCAAAGTCTCTAATCGCATAGCTTCCATTATTGCTGCTAAAAAGCGTCGACTAACAGGCAAACGCCGCAAGTGTCAGGTAAATCTTTACTTGGAAATTTACACTTCTTTTCAAAATATTTCGTTCTGCAGTTTTTGATGTGCTTTTCTTCGGAACTGTAATCGGTTTCTATTATCTGGGCGGGCCAAAGGATAAATAAATAGATAAATGAAGAAAGAAAGAAAGAAAAAGAGTGAAAAATGGACAATGGGTTGTCAATTTTATATGTTAATGTGTTAGACTTGATTAATTTGCGTTTGATGTATTTACTTTATGAATTTGGATTGTCTGAGCTAATTGTTAAGCATATCTTTTGGGGTTGTTGGTTATTTGATTTAATGTTCTGTTCGTTAATTTGCATGAATTGAGCTCTAAAATCGTACTTTGAATTACTATTCAGAGTTTAGATTGAAGATTTTCTGGGTTTTAAATTACTTATAGATGCGCTGTTCATTTTTGGTGGAGATTGAAGTTAGCGTTAAACTTGAAGTTAGACAAAGTACGAGGAAGATTCTTGGTTTTTATTTTATAAACCAGGAATGCTTGTCCAAAACCGTTTAATTATTCATCTGAGTAGCTGTGTCCTAAATTCTTAGTGGTTGATAAACCAGAGAGTAGGATTCACCCGTTGGGGTAATTCTGTTCATTTCGTTTTGCTTTTTAAGTGGGCATAGGTTATCGATAAACTGTCTGATTCATGTATGTCAGTTTGAAAAACGGGGAATAAAAAGGAATCTACGACGATAAATAAATGCTATATGGAAATTTCTTTGAGTAACAGCTAGGCATGTGTCGTAATTTTACAGGGTATGTGTTTTAGCCTTCCTACATCTGAGGATCCATTCAATGATAGATACGGTGAAACTGATGCTGTGAAGAATAAGAAACGACCTCTAGATTCTAGAGTAGACAAGACACATATGGACAAGAAGCGAGCATTGTCAAGGAACATGGCTGCTAATAAAGATCATGCAAATGAAGATGCCAAAAAAGAAAAGTTATTTAAACTTGAGAAGATTGAGAACAACACAATTGCATCTGTTACAGTCTTTAAGTCTGAGGGGAAGCAAGATGTGGGGAAGCCTGGAAAAACGGAGGTCCCAATGCTTCAGGCCTGTGGGAACAAAACTGATGAAGGAGGGCATGAAATTTTTCAAGATTGCCCATCAAAGTTTTTAGTTCTTTGTCTGAATACCATTCAGAATGCTCTGCAACATGAATCGGCCTTTAGCAGTGAAGATAGACCTTTCTTTGTTCACAAATGGGGAGTTGAGTTTTGGAAGTTTTATTCAAGTGGAAGGGATATAGTAGAGACCAGTGGAGCAGATTCTGATTCCGAGCAAATTGCTTGGGTGGTGTCGTGTGCTGCTGATACCATTGCAAGAAAGGAGAAGGGAGGATTGTCATTTAGCAGTCCCTTTCTTTTATTCATTGTGCCATCTCAAGAAAAGGCTGCCAAGGTTTGTGCATTCTATTTCTGAAAGAATATCATTTGTCACTTTTAAAAGCTGTAACTTTCCCCAAGTTGTGCCATTCTCATGTTGCGACTTCTTTGTAATGGTATTCTTATTGATTTGTTTTGTTTGTTTCAGCTGCCAGTCTTGATTATTTAATGTATTTTATTGTCTTTCAGGCATGAACACATGGTGTTTGTTGGTTGTGAGAGTCTTTAATTTGATGAAGCTTTAGTAGATTTAGAGTCAGATCTTAGAAATATGTGTATACAAGTTTTTTAATCAGTTAGTATCCGTCTTTTAGGAATTATTTCAAGCTTAAAGGCTGTCCATTTCAAGGAGATTTTCAGTAATTTAGGATAAGTTTTAAGGGGCTATCGAATGTCAGATTTTAGTGGCATATGATATTTTTTAATTTTCAGCTCAGACCTTGAGGGGAGAGAATTGCTAACAAGGCTTCTGTCACTCAATGGTGCTTTCCGTTTTATTTTACAGCATAATGCCTTCTATGTGTCTTTCTTCTGTCTGTACTTCTGGATCTTAACTTGGGCTTTGTTTGTGTTACCATTATAAAAAAAAAAAATTGGTTTTAGCTGGGACAAGGAGATCAAATGTTTTATCTGATATATATTGAAATTGATCTAAGCAAATAATTAATTGCACATGAACATTTGACCCCACAGAATTTATTCTTCGGCTCAAAGAATTTTTTCTTCTCTTTTGGAGATGTCTTTACCATAACCATTTTGTACGTTTTTGAATTTGACTATGTTTCATCTGGAGTTTAGGTACGGAAAATCTGCAAGCCTTTGAAAGCTCTTGGAATACATACAGTGAGTTTGCATCCAGGTGCCTCAATAGATCATCAAATTCGAGGGTCAGTTTTTAAAATCCTCCTTCTCGTTCCTTTTGTTTTTTTCTTATCTGAATTTGGCTTAGATCAATTTAATAAACATTCTCTTGCAAATATTTTTCAAGAAAGATTCTCAACATGTAGAAAAGTGTAATAATTAGTTTTACATGCCACATTTGATACTATGTATCAATTGTTAACTAGGTATTCACAAGCTTAATCTGTAAGGAATATGATCTTTAAATTACCATGTGATTTTATGTCTTTCAAGTTGATAAAATGTATCCACACTTGTTCAGACAATTTAATTTGGATTTTGGCTGTTTTGGTTAGCAGGTCTGACTCTATGTGATCGTCAGTATTATCTCTGACTTTCAGAGGAAAATGTACTGATTAATCAGATTGGACCGACAAGTATACCTATCATTGAGCAATGCAATCTTTTGGTAGTCTATGTCCAGATTATGACTCTCTTTAATACTATCCTACAACAATCCAATGTATTGTCTTTCACAGTAGAAAGATGTATGCACTTCGTAGACAAGGCATATTCCTTGCCAACACTAGACTAGTTAGGATCATGTCCAATGTGAGGCATTGGCATTCAGTGTGTTTGTTGCAAGCCATTTCAATTACTTTTTCTCAATATACAATTGTATTCACCAATCTTATGCCATTGCATTTCTTTGATAGGTTAAAAAGTTGTGAACCAGAGTTTCTATTATCTACACCTAAGAGACTTCTAGAGCTCGTCTCCTTAAACGAGGTCGACATCAGTGGGGTTTCCTTGCTGGTAATTTTGAACATATTTTCTATTTAAAATTGGTATTTGAGTTTCTAATTGTGTTCTCCTTGCTTACTTTGTTTCATATTTTCCTGGCAATTTACATAATGAATAGAAATATCTGAAATGGCAGAAATCTTTAGTTGGTTAAGTTGTGTACAATTACTTCTAAAAGAAAATGTCTATGAGACTAGATATATGAATGTGGACATAGTTTATACATGTGGTAATAAGTACTTTGATGCGATATTGGCAGAAGAATAGTTATGGGATGTGGTAACGCCGTTCCTCTGTGCATGTCAGGGCAAAATTCTGTGGGGATTTTTACTAGATCATCCATGCTTTAAGGATAGAATGCTGGGCTATTAAATATTCTCATGCTAAAAATGCCTTGTCAAATGCCTGAGCTAAAATCGGTTTTCGGTAGAACCACAAAGAGGAGGAAATGGACAACTTGTGGAGACGGTTGGTATGTTGCATCATAAACCAGAAACTGTACTTGTAAGGCTGAGTGACGTAGCACAATGTCCTTTAGCAATGAATGAAGACCAAAAGTTACAGCTTAAGATGATGTAAAATGAAAGAGATGGCCACTTTTGGTGTTGCAAATGAATCATCTGAGCTAACTAAAAGGGTTTACATGTAGCTTATGTGAAAAAGCTTGTGGAAGTTCTGGCTTGGTTGGGCTTTTTATTTGCTTGCTTAACTTGCATGGTGGTTTACTGTCTCTCGTTCTTATGAAAACTGTTAGTTGGTAAGGTTTTCAGGCTAGTTGATGCCAAGCTATCTCAAGCTGGACCTTGTAGGCAGTTCTTTACTAATCTAATCTGGATGCACTTAAAACACATCCAATTACTTGCTGCCAAACTCATTTTGCATCAGCCTGAAACTTGGGATTACTGTATAATTGGCACGGAGAATTAGATAAGGACCGCTTTTGGATTTGAATCATATTCATCGCTTAATGCATGGGGAAGAAACTAACTCATTAAGCTTTCTGCTAACAAAAGAATTTCCCTCACTTTCGTGTGTGTTATCTGATATTTATGTGATTAACATACTTCACGTGCTTGGCGTAGAAGGTTGTTTATGGTAAATTATAATGTTGATCTGGAAATGAATATCTTAGGTGGTTTGCTGGCTCTTGAAACTACTCGGGGAAGATTTTGTGTCTGATTCTGGTTAGATATTTAAAATAATGCAAAAGGATATCTGTTCTTTTCTGTCATTTCTAAAGCTGAAATGAGCTATCGTGTATTGTAATGCTTCTTAGTTTTCTTTATTCACACACTTGTTCTGATCTATAATTTTGATAATTGGTACAGGTTATTGATGGATACGGAACTTACTCAGATAATGATTGTATTGAACTCATTAGGCAATCAATTTCTGGGTGTCCCCAGGCAGTGGTATTCAGTGAATGCTCAAGTAATTCGTCTACTCCAATTTTGCCAAACCTTTTGCAGGGTTCGGTCTGCCGGATATCTTCTGATGATTTGGAGTGTGTTAGATGACAGACTCATTGAAAGGTATGGTTCCATAGTTCTTATTTCCTTTCTATCCCAGCACCCTTTTTTTTGGTCCGATTAGTCTGATAGTGTTGATTTTAAAACTTGCTTAGATGAATGAAATATATGTCAAATGGTAAATCTTCATTTTATTATCCTTTGAACTTCTTGTGGCAGGTCAATTTTGATGTTGTTTGTCAATAAAGATAGATACACATCTTGGATTGTCTTTTCTAGACTCTTCGCCCCTCAGGAGTTCGGCCAACTCGGGCATTTCATCTGACCGGTTTCGTCATTCAGCTACAGTAAACCACCTCAGCTTGGCCTAATTACTGGCTTGACAAATGGGTCGCTGACAGTATTGAAGATGGAAATCAAATCGTCTGTTTTTCTTTTACAACGGAAGAAAATAGTTAACAATTAAAATTGAATTTCACTTGAGCGAAATTTATAACTCCATCTCCAAGCAATCCCCTGAGAGTTTTTTCCATTTTGCTTTTGGTTTGTTTGATTTGTCCTATTGTAGTCAAACATTCACAACAGGCAGGGTGCGGACAGACTCTAACCTCCAAGGAAATGAGCCAATTGTTTGCTAATTTGTTGCTGCCATCTTTGGCTGTGATCGACAAGCAACTTGTATGTCGGCTTCAAATGCATTTTAGTGGAGAGAAAGGGGGCCCAAATTAAAAAAAAAAAACGTGTTTAGAATAGGGATTTAATTCAACACGTGTGCTTGGCTAAAGGTGCATACTGAACACTATTATATGTTTGCAAAAGACTTTGATGTATTAGTTTTTTTTTTTTTTTTGAAAAAAGCTAAATTAATTTGAAAATTTATTAATATATGCATTATATAATATGGTATGTGTGAAAAATTGAAAATGTATACATGTATATAATATGGTATGTGAATTAACGGAAATTTTTTTTATGCATTCTTGAAATGACTCATCAAGATTTTAAAAGATTATTGATTTCCTTCCATAAACGTGAGTGAGGCTCATTGGAAATCTCAAACGTTTTTATATTTCAACTTGATTAAAACATGAAGCATGGATGGTATGTAATGGCATTATACTGCCATATTACTTGCTAAGAAAGTAGTAGTAATAAACGTATTGAATACCATGACGTATAGAGAAATATTCCCATTTGAATTGTTATTTTTTGATAGAATTTTTATAGAAAAATGCTCCCAAACTGAACAAGGTATGCAATTTGTATAAAAAAAAAATACACTATAGCAATTTTATACATGTTAAGTGAAAAAAGACGATTGAAGAAAATACGGTCACGAAAAATATAAAATTAGTAGTATTTTTTCCAAAAGCGACTGAATACGAAAAATATAAAATTAGCAGGAAATTGCAATTCCAACATCAGCTCATACATTTGTAGTATTTACATTCAGTTGCCAACTATATGTAGCATAGGCGGTTACGTGGACCCCGCTTCTCGCATACGTGTCCTCCACATCACGTTTTGCCGAGCACCCCCAAACAAGTTTTCATCTCCCAACTCTCAAGACTCCAGAGTCTCAACAACTAGTCACTGCCATCACAATCAAATTGAAAGTTTGAAACAGCCACCGAAAAAATTGAAAAAAAAAAAAAAAAAACACGCAATCGGGCACGATTAATCATAATCCGTACAGCTTTAATTAAACACTGATCGTGTCGACGATTTCCCGTGGATTAACTCATGTCCTCATCATTGTTAAATTAATCAGCAGAAAGCCTTTTTGCCGCGAGACGCCGACGCCAATAAGCGACGGAAACGGTTCCCATGGACCTGCCCAACTCCCGGTGGGACGATGCACCTCAACTTCGTGACATTCCGACACTCGATTCCACTGACTCCTCGATAAAATTTGAAAGGCGCTGGTAATTGGGAAGCCCTTGAATGGATAAATTTGAGGTAATTTCAATTTTTCTTTTTCACCTGGCGCTCCTTTAATCATTTCTCACTGTTAGGGTTTCGTTTTTAATGATTTGGAAATTCATATTTTGTATGTTTCCCTGCAAATTGGCAAGGACTGTTTCGAGGTCGGTTCCAACAAGGACTGCAAGGTTTCTTGCTCGAAGGCTGAACGTGTTTATCGTAGAGTAAGTGTAAGTTTTGTGTGCCTCTGTGTTAGTCGCGTTCTCCAAAGGCCACGACTCTGTTGCATGTGGCGTGACGTGGTGTGTCTTTTAGTTTTGTTGTATTTGTTTTTTCACATTTGCTTGCTGTTTTAGATTCTCTTTAAGAATTTGTATGAGGTTAGTTGAAGTAGTGAGTTTGTAATTGGTTGGAGTTAAAAGGTTATTTATAAGAATTCTGTTATCATTTGATCCAATGGGATTAGTTGGCGGGAGTATTTATTTGAATGTGCGAAATTGGAAATTTTGAACTGATGAAAGATCTCATTTTACCAAGCAAAAGACAGATCAAAAGAGGACCCGGAAATAAATAGCATTATGCTTTACTCTATGTTGGGTTGTCGAGAAGTTTGGCTGCTAAATTATGTTTCGTTCATCTAGAATCTTCACTTGTTATTTTTCTCGTAGCAATGACTGCAGGCATCTACACGATCCAATTAAGGGATCCTATTGAATCTACATAGGTAAGCAGATTATGGCTGATAAATGCATTGTACCAATCAGGGCCTTCTCGCTGTATTTGCTTTAAATGATGACGTAAGTGCAAGGTACTGGTTGTATCGCGCGTTAGCATGTTTTTTTTGTATGCTTCTTATTAAGGAGTATCGAGGATGAGCCTCCACATGTGCACGCATGAACAGACAAGTCTGCACATGTATGCCTTCTCATCTACAATTAGCTCAACATTGGTTCAATTTGTTCTGGGTATGGTGTTTTCCTAATCTCGGGAAATCTAGATATTGTACTTAGGGCATTCTGCTCATCCATTCATATATGCAACCACTAGCAGATTTGATTTTGCATCTTCTTGTTCCCCTCCTTGTAATTATTGTCATCCCTATGACTGGGGACATTGTTCG
>NW_020863905.1:0-53619 GCF_003713205.1 Coffea eugenioides
TGATAAGGGGAAAATGGGAAAGAGCACAAACCCCTTGGACTTGGGAAAATCTTTTAGCCCTTAGTTCAAGAGAAACGGGAGGACGAATTCATAAAAGTGAAGCAGGGGGCGTCTAGTGTGGCTGAGTATGAAGGAAAATTTACTAGACTTTCTAGATACGCCCCATAATTGGTAGCCACTGAGAGGAGAAGGATAAGGCGATTTGTACAAGGACTTAACGTGGAGATTCAAGAGGGGTTAGCAGCGGCCCAAATCTCTACTTTCACTGAAGCCCTAGAGAAGGCGCAGAGAGTCGAAAGTGCAAGGCTGCAAGTTAAGGATTTTCATGCCAAGAAAAGGGGCACTTCTAGTCATCCTCTTGGACAAGCAGATAAGGGTGCCCCACCTTCTAAAAAGGAAAAAGGAACGGGAGGAATAGAGACATCTGGTACACAAAAAAAGACTCAATCAAGAGGAGGCCACAATGGAAGGGATCAACCGAGGGAGACTCCTCCAAGTGGTCAGCCTGTGGCTCCTCAAGTTATTTGTGGTTATTGTCGCAAGCCTAACCATACAGAGAATGAGTGCTGGAAGAAATCGGGAAAGTGTTTGTATTGTGGCAGCACTGAGCATCAGATCGCGAACTGTCCAAGTATACCGAATGAAGGAGGTAGTACTCAAAGGCTTGAAAAGTCAACTGCAAAGCAGTCTAGTGCTGGAGGAAGTCGATCTAAAACACCAGTTAGGGTTTATGCATTAGGCTATCAACAGGTTTCCAATACCGTTAAGGTCATTGAAGGTATAATTTTTGCTTTCTATTGTTTAATTAAGGTTCTAAGTGACTATAGTACGACGCACACTTTTACAAAATCCTAGATTCATGAGATAGAATCAAAGTTTGACTACTAATTGGGTGAGTAGAAATTGTGAAATGGGTTGCAGAAGGTAAGTTATTGTTTGACCTGATAAGTGTGACTATTAAGGGGTATGACTGTTATCCTAAGTGTGAATTTCGAGGACGAAATTCTCTTAAGGGGGAGAGGATGTGAGGACTCACAAAAAACTATTATTTTATGCCTAATTTATGGCTTAATAAATTATTTAATTGGATTTTATTTCCAAGGAATATTTTCTAGTCTTATTAGACCTAAATATATGGTAATATAACTTCGATATATTTTTAAAATGATTCGTTTCGAAAATTAATTCCCTAGAGCGCGTTTCGTAAAAATAGTGAATAGTACTTGGAGATTTTATCCGCGTAGTAGCACAATAAGCTTGGAATATTGGAGACTTGTACTATGGTCCTAAAATAGGTAATCTTATGAATAAATATTCAAGTGATAGTTAGTAGTGTAATCGTTATAAGAATTTTCCGAAAGTTTTGCGTTATAGCGTTAAATTTGACGGTACACGTTTTCACGCGCGCGACTTCGATTGAGGGACTTTAGACCCTTATTCCGGGACAATTAAGAGTGAATAATATTTACAAGAATATATATGCCTTGGAGGTTTAGTGCACTAGTGAACCAAACGCACGAGAAAAATCGAGTCCAAACGCATCCTAATTGCACTATTTCAAGTTGACTTTGAGATGCATTTTGCACCACACAATGAATCTTTCTTAGGAAGCCACAATTGAACCAACACTCCTTCTCTCCTCACTTCACTTGGCCGTGCAACAAGAAAGGAGAAGAGCTCTCCATTGTTCTTCATTTTTCATCTTCAATTCATGCACCAAAATTCATCCAAATCACACCAAACTTGGAGACCACTTAGCAAACCCCTTGGAGATTATATCTAGCTAAGGAAGAGGGGAGCTTTCACGGTTTCTTGGAACTTTAAGAGGGCCGAAAATTCTGATCTTGCAAACCAAAGGAGTAGGTAATGATCAACCCATGGATTCTTATCTTTTAGAGATTATATGGCAAGATTTAACTCATGCATGCACTTAGTTACTTGATTATGGTGTAAAAATGTGATTGTGGGCTCTTGGAATTCCCACACTTGGGTTGTTGTTGTTGATTTGATGATTGATGGTGATTATATTGTTGGTTTAGTGATTATAATGATGCATTAGTGGTGGGTAATTAGTAGGAACTTCATTGGGTGTAAGAAGCAAAAACTTCCGATTCTACCCCTGTTTTATTCGGCCATTTTAAGGCCAGTTTTTAATGAACTAATGGCTTGAATTGGATGCCTATATGATGTATTAGAGGTGTGGAAAATTTCATTGAAAAATAATGAGGTTTGGTTGGGCAAATGAAATTTTTGTTCGAAACTAGCAATCTGGAAAAACTGATTCGCGTATGATCTGACCAGTGGTAGTATTTTGGCCATAACTCTGTCCTCGGGTGTCGAAATCAAGTTCCGTCAGTGGCGTTTGAAACTAGACATTCCTAGCTTTAATTTGAGATAAAATGCACGTTCTGATTCTTTGTGAGTGATCCGAACCAAACGTTTTAAGTTAGCTGTCCTGTCTCTCGGATTTGCTGGAATGGCTTGTTGAGGCAGCAACTTGAGGCTCAATTTTGAGCTGGTTGCTTGCCGAATTTCAGAACATTTCCTTCTGTGAACTTTTAGTCCCGTGAATGTATTTTCTAACGCCATAAACCATGCCTCATTCCGAGTTAAATTGATTGAGTTGTGACTAAAACAAGAGGACTGCCCTGTTTTGGAAAAACGTAGTATTTGGACTGATTTGGGGCAAAACTTGGGAATGATTTTATTAATTGAAGTTCTTGATGCTAAACACTTACCAACGGTATCATGGATGTATCTTAGACCTTTATTTCACAAATGAACCATGGTTGGATAGCTTTCTTGATTAAACGATTTGAATTGGGAAATGAAGTCAAAAGACAGGTTGCTTTAGAAATTTTCCTGAACTTTGGATGATTAATTAACTACCTTCCCGACGGTATTTTTCCCTGAAATTTGATAGAGGAATACCTTGCATATAGGAGTAAAATACTGCCAATTTTGGCACCAATTCAAGTTCGTTTCGATACCGAATTAAATTGCTAGTGTTGGAGGCTCAAAACTGGAAATTCTTCTTCAGTCTTGAATCTTCCTCAACTTTGAGCTACCGTATCTCGGTACTCGAAACTCCGATTCTTGATCCGCTTGTTTTGTTATAAACCTAACTTGTAACACTAATTGAGCTGTAAATTTCAGAGGCCGGTTTGCAACATGTGAATCGTGCCGAATTTCCAAAGTTGGCCGAAATCCAACTTAATTCTGCCTTGTACGCCGAACCTGTACCTTCAAGCTCATTTTTGAATACCTTCCACTTAGATTCATGGAAAAGTGTCTTTTAAGAACTTTTAGTACTTTCTAAGAGGTTTCCAACGGTACCAAGTTTTATAATTTTGGACCTACTGAGTGCAAGATCTGATTTTTCTAAATTTGACGCGCAAAGCTGAAATTTGCTGATTTCTTAGAAAATGAAAATTTGAAAACTTGTTACTCCTTCTTGATGATAATTGATCGCTTTAAACTTGATTTCATGAAGGAAATCAGTTTTTCTTGTGTTAATAAAACCTCACTTTTGAACCTTTATTTTGAGTGGCTAAGGTTCTTGGTTTGAGGTATTGACTAGTCCAAATAAGCGTAACTCCTTTCTTGATTAATACGTGATTGTGAGTGAAAAATACTTGTTAATTGCTTCAGGTGCTCAAGCGAGTCTTGAAAAGAATCCCGGAGGGGACAACTAAAGATTTTCTCGCTCAATTACTTTTGAATTGGTGAGTGTCAAGTGCATGACTTGTCGTGTTTACTTGATTTACCTGCTTATATACGTGAATATCACTTGATGAGACGAGTGTGTACTTTATCGCACTCGCTCTCCTTTACTTGCACTTTACTTGTATTAACTTGGTTTTCAAAGTCGATTGAGTGAATCTCGTCGATTAAAATATACCCGTTTTCGTGTGCGTGTCGTGTTGCCATGCATGTCGTGTATGTCGTGCGTGTCTTGTTGTCGGGTGGAGTGAACCTCCTCGACTTATGGGGACGCCCAATTCTCTTAACCAATCTTGCAACTCGAGCCGGCATGGGCTTGGTCGAGAAGCTTGATAAACCAAGAGAGTAACAAAACACAACTTGATCTTTTGAGATCTTGTTCGGCATACTCGTGGAGTATCGCCCTTTTCGTGCGTGTTCAAAAATCAAAACTTGATCTCCTGAGATCTCGTGTGGCATACTCGACGAGTATCGCCTTTTTTTTTCGTGCGTGTTTGGTTTCGGATCCGAGAGGGTGGAATGTTGGTCGGAGGAAGTAATAAGTGAAGTTTCTACGGATAAAATACCCACCAGGATAACGGAGTGTCATCACGAGGGGGTATCGGATCGAGCCGTGGCGAAGCAAGAGGAAAATAGCTCCTGAGAGCTCCTATATCCTTGAATTGTTTCTGTTTATTTTTTTTTCTCGCTCGAACTGTAAATTACTTGAATATTGGGATTGTTATTTGGACAACGTGCTTGCATGTGTGTTTTCTTGGCCTCACGAGCGTTTCGCTCACCCCGTAGATTTGTTTTCCTTAACAGGAATGGATGGAGTGAAACTCGTTGGAACCCTTTGGATGTACTTTTGTATTAGGGTTCAATTGTAATTGGCTAGACATTTTGGCTATTGTATATATTTGGGAATTGATGTATCTTTTGGATCCTGACGTAAGAATTGGATAACGGATGTATTTTGAAACACGTGGTACAAGACTTGGATATTCGATTTTGGAAGCGAATTTTCCTTATTAGACTGGTATAAATTGTTATATATTGTTAAGTTTGAATTGATTTGTCTCGAGTCCTGGCGAGAGCTAGGCAGGCGTTCCGCGGATACCCTTGGGTTCGCCCTTGGGAGAAGTGGGGGCGTCACACTTGAGGTAGAGGATAGGGTTGATGACCTCTGCACTCAACTTAGGGAAGTTCGTGAGCGTGAGTCTAAGAGAGCCCGAAAGGTGAAGATTCGAGCCGCATCGATCCTGAATCTTTGCACCGACGTGGTCGAGGGCATGAATGACGAGGACTCCTGTGCGGGGCCCGAGGCTGGGGTTGGATCTACCCCATCGGGTGGGTCTACTAGCTCGTCGTCGGACTAGGTCACGACTCCTAGAGTTTTTGGGATAGTGTTGTTTTTGTATATAGGGCGGATAGGGAGAGAGCCTTAGCTAATCGTTTTGTACGTTTGGGTTAGCTACGTGTATATTTCTTTTGATGGGGCTTTTCCCTTGTGGATTGTCCATGTTTGTACTTGACTTGACTGGTTGTTGATATGTGTGTTGTTTGCCTTGTTTGGAATGTATATATATGTGTGTAAAAGTTTTTGGGATTTTATTTACATGCATTGTCATTTTATTGTTCTAGTACGTTTGTCTAGATCAAATAGATTTTATGGAAGGCACACGTAGTGGACGGGGGCGTGGGAGCGGGAATAGGCAACCTACGCCAGACCGGGGTGCCGGGGAAACCTCCTCTGGACCGAATCCTGAACCGAGAGTTGACCCCAATGTGCAAATAGCTGCTGCTATGCAGCAAATGACCAACCTGCTGGCACAAGTGGTGCAGCAACAAGGCCAGAACCCAAACCCTAATCCTGGAAATCCTGGCAACCATGTCGAGAGCGAAGACAGAGCTCTCGAACGATTTCAAAAGTTTGCTCCACCCAAGTTCATTGGGGGGCCCGATCCGGATGTCGCCGAAAGGTGGCTCGAGAAGATGGTCGATATTTTTGCGGCCTTGCACTACACCGAAGAACGGCAGGTGACTTTTGCCGTTTTCCAGTTGGAAGGGGCGGCCCGTTCCTGGTGGAACGTAATACGGAAAAAATGGGAACGGGAACAAACGCCCAGGTCTTGGGTGAATTTCATAAAGGAATTCAACGCGAAATTCTTCCCTCCTCTAGTTCAAGAGAGGAAGGAAGATGAGTTTATCCGACTCCGCCAAGGGGCTCAATCTGTGGCGGAATACGAGAGCCAATTCACCCGCCTGTCCAAATTTGCGCCTGAGCTGATCATGACCGAGCAACGGAGGATCAAGCGCTTTATCCAGGGCTTGAATGTCGAAATCCAGAAGGACCTCGCAGTGGCTCAAATCAATGCTTTTAGTGAAGTCGTGGAAAAGGCCCAACGAGTAGAGAGTGCTAGATTGCAAGTACGGAACTTCCAGGCGAAGAAGCGGGGTTTTCCTGGAAGCAGCTCTGGACAAGGGGATAAAGGTACCCCCTCCAAGTTCGGACGAGGAGCTGGAGGTGGACGACAGTTGAGTTTCGGCAGAGGGGCTCAATCCAGGGGTGGCCCAGCAGGGAGAGGCCAAGGCGAAAACTTCTAGAAGGGTTCAGGTTCGGCGTCTCGTGGGCCTTATGGGTACTGCGGAAAGCCGAATCACTCCGAAGATAATTGCTGGAAGAAGGGAGGCAAATGTCTGCGTTGCAGAAGCGCAGACCACCAGCTTGCTACTTGCCCACTCTTAAAACAAGACGGAAAGGGAGTTCAAACCGTGCCAAAAACCAATACGGGACCGGATAAGGGGAATGGGACGAAACCTAAGGTGCCAGCTCGAGTATATTCGTTAGAACCTCGACAGGTCCCAGATTCCTCAGAGGTCGTAGAAGGTACGATCCCTATTTTCCACCGTTTTGCCAAAGTTTTAATTGATCCTGGTGCCACTCATTCCTTCGTTAACCCTGATTTCATGTGTGGCATCCATATAAAACCTGCTAGTTTACCATACGACCTAGAAGTTAGTACACCTATGGGGAATCAACGTTTGGTTACGAGTATGGTTTATAGGGATTGTGAGGTATGGGTAGGAGAGAAGAGATTATTAGGGGACTTGATAAGCTTGGTCATTAAGGGATATGATGTAATTTTGGGTATGGACTGGCTAGCCAAGTATAATGCCCAACTGGATTGTAAAACAAAAGTGGTAGAATTCCGCATTCCTGGTGAGGCGACCTTAAGATTGGACATAAGGGGTAGGTTAGCCTCATCTGCTTTGATTTCGGGCATTCGGGCTAGGAAACTGCTCAGTAGAGGGGCGCAAGGATTTTTAGCCTTTCTGATTAACACCCCCACGGATAAGTTAAAAGTGGAGGATGTGGCCGTGGTAAAGGAATTTTCGGATGTATTCCCTGATGAGTTAGTAGCTCTACCTCCGGAAAGAGAAATAGAATTCAAAATAGACCTGCTACCTGGAACCTCACCCATCTCAAAAACACCCTACCGAATGGCCCCTGCCGAGCTCAAGGAGCTGAAATTGCAATTACAAGACCTCCTGGAGCGGGGATTCATTCAAGAGAGTGGGTCTCCTTGGGGAGCCCCTGTGCTGTTTGTGAAGAAAAAGGACGGTGGTTTGAGGATGTGTATCGATTATCGGGGCCTGAATAATATTACGGTGAAAAATAAGTATCCACTGCCCCACATAGATGAGTTGTTTGACCAGTTGCAGGGAGCGGTGGTCTTCTCGAAACTAGATCTCCGCCAAGGATATTACCAGTTATTATTAGGAGGGAGGATATACCGAAAACCGCTTTCAATTCAAGATATGGGCATTACGAGTTCGCAGTTATGCCTTTTGGACTAACTAATGCCCCTGCCGCCTTCATGGATTTAATGCATAGGGTTTTTAAGCCCTACCTGGATCGATTTGTAGTAGTCTTCATCGACGATATTCTGGTCTATTCCAAGACACGTGAAGAGCATGAGCAGCACTTGAGGATTGTCTTACAAACCTTAAGAGACCATCAACTGTACGCCAAATTCAGCAAGTGCGAATTTTGGCTGGAGAAAATTTCTTTTTTGGGACACATAATTTCTCAAGAGGGTATTTTAGTTGACCCGGCGAAAGTTGAGGTTGTGACTAATTGGAAGAGGCCAGAAAATCCCACCGAGGTCCGCAGCTTTCTAGGACTGGCTGGCTATTACCGACGTTTCATCAAGGACTTTTCCAAACTAGCCGGTCCTCTTACCGACTTGACAAAGAAACATGGTCGATTCATTTGGAATGCCCGAAGTGAGACAAGTTTTCAAGAATTAAAGAAAAGATTGACCATGGCTCCAGTACTAGTCTTACCAAACGGGGTGGACGGATTTGCTGTGTATACTGACGCGTCACGAGAAGGCCTGGGTTGTGTATTAATGCAAAACTGAAATGTGATATCTTTTGCCTCGAGAAAGTTAAAACCCCACGAGCAGAACTATCCAACCCACGATCTGGAGTTAGCCGCAGTTGTTTTTGCTCTGAAGAAATGGAGACACTACCTATATGGGGTAACCTTCGAGGTTTACTCCGATCACAAAAGCCTGAGGTACCTCTTCTCACAGAAGGAATTAAACATGAGGCAGCGACGGTGGATGGAATTTCTGGAGGATTACGACTGTACCATCAACTACCATCCGGGAAAAGCAAACGTGGTGGCCGATGCCCTAAGTCGCAAAGCTCAGGTAGCAAGCTTAATGATCAAAGAGTGGGATTTGTTAGAATCCGTTTGTGAGTGGAAACCCTACCTTGGGAGTCATAAAGTGATTTTTGGTAACATTAAGGTAACCTCCACCCTCTTGGCAAGGATTAAAGAAGCTCAAAAGGAGGATTTGATGGTACGGAAGTGGGGAGAGAAAGTGGAAAAAAGAGAAACGACTGATTTCAATTTCAGTCCTGAGGGTATTTTAAAATACCGGAACCGAATAGCGGTGCCGAAGGATGAGTCGTTGAAAACGGAGATTCTAGAGGAAGCCCATCGGTCCAAGTATACAATCCATCCGGGTAGTAGCAAGATGTATCAGGACCTGAAAGGAACCTATTGGTGGGATAATATGAAAAAGGAAATCACTCTATACGTGCAAAAATGTCTCATTTGCCAACAAGTTAAGGCAGAGCATCAAAAACCATCGGGCTTATTGCAGCCCCTTGAGATACCCGAGTGGAAGTGGGAAAACATCACCATGGACTTCGTTTCAGGTTTGCCGCGGACGCAAAGAGGGCACGATGCCGTTTGGGTGATCGTCGATCGATTAACCAAATCGGCCCATTTCTTGCCGGTAAACATGAAGTATTCCATGGACAAGTTGGCCCAACTGTACATGGATGAGATCGTAAGGCTACACGGCATTCCAATTAGTATCGTCTCCGATCGAGATCCCCGGTTCGTATCTCAGTTTTGGCAGAAGTTCCAAGAAACCCTGGGGACGAAACTCAACTTGAGCACGACCTATCACCCTCAGACGGATGGACAATCGGAGCGAACCATCCAAACTCTCGAGGACATGCTACGGACTTGCATTCTGGATTTTGGAGGCAACTGGGGTCGACACATGACCTTAGTAGAGTTTGCGTACAACAACAGCTACCATTCGTCGATTCAAATGGCTCCATACAAGGCACTATATGAACGAAAATGCCGGTCACCGATCTACTGGGACGAAGTTGGCGAAAGGAAGGCACTAGACCCGGCAACTATTCCATGGATGGAAGAGGCTCGAGAAAAAGTCAAGTTGATACGGCAACGACTCCAAACTGCTCAAAGCCGACAAAAGAGTTACGCAGACAATCGAAGAAAAGACTTGGAGTTCGAAGTTGGAGACCGTGTTTTCCTCAAGGTTACACCGTTACGGAGTGTCACGGCGGGTAGAGGAAAGAAATTGCAACCGAGGTTCGTCGGACCTTACAAGATCCGGCAGAGGATAGGCGCGGTAACATATAGACTAGAGCTGCCGTCAAGTCTCTCGAGAATTAACGACGTCTTCCACGTCTCGATACTCAAGAAATACTATCCCGACCCCTCCCATATCTTACAACCAGAGGAGATCGACGTAGACGAATCGCTTGCTTACGAAGAGAAACCTGTCCAAGTGCTTGACCGGAAAGTCAAAGAGCTAAGAAACAAGCAGATTCCGTAGGTTAAGATACTGTGGAAAAACCATGAGGTAGAGGAAGCTACCTGGGAAGTGGAAGAAGAAATGCGAAGGAAATACCCTACACTGTTTGCGAGTTACGGTGAGAAATTTCGAGGGCGAAATTCTTTTAAGGGGGAGAGAGTGTGAGAACCCGTAATTTTCCCATTTTCTAGGTTTTATTATTTTTCATGGCTTGTTTTCTGCATTTTCGTGATTAGGAAAATTTCTAGATAATTTTTGTGAGTAAATAGGATTTTTAGATGATTTTTCTAGTATCGGTTAGGTTTTGAGAAATTAAGAGCGTATATCGGACGTGGGACCCGCTAGTGCGGAAAGTTCGGAAAAATTCGGCCAACTAGGTTAAGTTTCGGATACTGGGTTTCAATTATCGGGTGCTAAGAGATAATTAGAGGTTACCCAAGTGGATTGGTGTGAGAGGAAACAAAGTGATAGACATGCATTTAAAGAGGTGACAAGTGTCACTTGGGGATTGGGTTTACCTTTTGACTATTATTTCTTGTTTTACCATTTGACTAAATAAACCAAAAATTACCAAAAATCATCTTCATTCTTAGCTATTGTGGCCGGCTCTCTCTCTCTCTCTCTCTCTAAGCAAAAGAAAGAAAACTCTCCAAGTTCTTGCTTCCATTTAGCTCAAATCCATCAAAACAACCACTTAAACTTGCTTTTGTTCCATAAAACCTCTTCACTTAGTGTTGGTAAGGTGATTGGTGAAGTTGTTTGGAAAGCTAAGGTGACTAGTTGCTCTCTCTCTTGTATTACTAAGGTGAGTAATGAAGGACCCCTCTCCTCACTCTAATGATGTTTAATTCATGATTGGTGGTAGTATAAGATGCAATTTTATGGATTATATCTTGATTTTTGGTTGAATTGGTGAAGTTTTATAATTATTGGGGATTTTTCTATTTTCATAAGAATATGATTATGTGGTCATGTATGATGATTGGAAATGATAGTTAAGGAAGCTAGAAGGTGGAAAAAGTGGTTAATTGCAAGCAATTTCTGTTTTGGAAAGAAAATTGGAAAGTTAGGGTTTCATTGTTCTTCATTCTGCCCGGTACTGTAGATCATAGTTAGAGGCCGAATTGGCCTTGGGTTAAAACATAAAAGTTGTAGGGAATGATATTTTAGAAAGTTTTACAAAATTTAAGGTCAATCAGAACAACGTAGCTTGTGAAAAGATGGAATTACCCTTGCTGCCCTGGTTTTACCCGAATTTGATAGTTGCGTCTGTAATTGGTTAATTTGGTTGGGAATGCTTTGGAATTGGTTCTTGAGGCCTTCTGATGAATTGTAGCCTTGTATCTTAGCTTTCGGATGGCTTTGGAATCACTGGATTTGGACTTAGGTAGCCTGATTTATGATATTTACACCAGAATGCAATTTGTGAACCTGTTTTTACGGTTCTGGTGTAGTATCTTGCATTTTTGACCTGGTTACACTCGAAACTGGACAGAGTTGCCTTCTTCAACATGGTTGACCTATCTCTTAGCTTCGAAAAAGTGTCTATTGCACCTTCATCCGATAATCGTAGTGCCTTTGGTGCCAAAACCGCAAAATGATGTCAAAACTGTTTTTTTTTTGTTAACGCTTAACTCCATTTCCGGATTTTTCTGGTTTCCTCTAATGCTTATGTATGCTTATGGAACCCTGTTTTGGTAGTATTTGGCATTGGTTTATGACTCGTTATCGAGTCTCATTGTACTTGTTTGCATGTTTTAGGGCGTGACGGTGGTTCACGACGCTCCTTTGACGGAGGTGTATGAAATATCATTTTCAAGCTTGGTGAGTGTACTACTCACTTGAATGTTACTCTATGGCTTTGATACTTGAACTTGATGTGTTGAATGTTTATTGCACCTTTGATATTGATTCAAGTGAGGGTGTACTTGATCACTCTCACTTATATGCCTTATATCATTGTTGTTATTGGAATGTTACATGGAATGTTACATGAAATGAAAGTACTTGACTTGGTGTCGTTTGGACGAGTATCCAACGACCATGATTGTTACCATTGAGCTCAACCCCATTGGTAGTTGATTGAATCGAGCCGGCGAGGGCTTGGTCGTGCCAATTAATGAACCTTGGGGACTATTATATGGAATCTTGTAGTATGAGAGACTCTCGATTCCGGTATACTCGAGTAATACCACATTGCAAGTGTTTGGAGTTCGGGCCCGGTAGGGGTATGTTGGGTGGAAGGAATGGAAGTAAAGTGGAGCCTACGGTTGGTTACTTTTAATCATTGACGGAGGGTCAATGAGGTCCGATCAATAATGCAAACGAGGAAAAGGGCTCTTGAGAGCCGCCCGTATCCTTTTATCACCACTATTGATGTGTGCCTTTGTTTACTTTGATGAATTGGAATGAAAAGCTTTATGCTTATGTGAACTTTGCTGCTTGAGTGGTATTATCTCACTGGGCGTAAGCTCATTCTATTTCCTTTTATTTTCCTTACAGGAAAATAAATACTTTTGGACTGGATTTGATAGTTGGTTGCCGAATTGAGCTAGTTGGACATATCTTTTGTATAGCTCATTGATTGAAACCCTAAATGTACTTTTGGGTCCGTTTCTCTTTTGATTTGGCAAACCATACATGTATCCACTTTTGAATAACTTTTGTATGCCACTTTGGATTGTATATGCTTAATTTCAACATGTAAATATTTGCTTGATGTTTGGTTGGGTTTTGACGTGTCGGTTACTATTCATGGCCGACTCCGGATGCATTTTTTTATTTTGACATTTTGACTTGTTTACGCGCGTTTGTAAGTTCCGGAACGCATTAGATCGCTCTAAACTGAACCGTTAGTCCTGGCGAGAGCTGGGCAGGCAGTCCGCTAACCCCTTTTGTTCGCCTTAGGGGAAGGTGGGGCTGTCACAGACAAAGCTTGAACAGATTAGAGACTACACGAACAGAATTTTGTTGACTCCAAAACAAGACAAACAATGGCGGACAGATTGGACAGATTAGAAACGATACCAAAAGAAAAGAAAACAAGGATATACGTGATACCTTCAACTAGCTCTGATGCCAGCTGATACGAACGGCACCAACCGTGTGATACAACCCGTACAGAAAGGCTTGGATCTAGAAGGTAGAGACTCACGTTGAAGACGACGAACGCAGCGGATCACCTAAACCCGTTGATCACGTGGTCAACGCACCTCGGTACTGGTAGAAGACGCCACAATCTAGCGCGGTCCTAGATTGATAAGTCAATTGAATACGTAAGATACAAGTCTAAGATATTCAAGGTGCTTCAATGAAGCTTGAGAGAACTCTCAATGTAATTTTTATTAATCGTCAAAAACTTTTCCCTGAAGGTCTCTTGCCTTGGCTATATATAGCCATACAATTTGAAAACCTAAAATGACTTGAAAACCCTAACTCGGCTAGGCTAGGCCTTTGGCCCGATTCCACTACTCAAATCCACTATCTAATGGTCAGCTTATAATCGATCCAATGAAGGCTTTAAACTGGCCCAACATAACCCAATAAAAGCTAATTAACCAACTTAAGTAATAGTGAGCCTAGACTCTATAAATCGGATCCAACTCAACATGAGGTCTTGGACCGAATTTATTCCTAGCAAATAAAATAGAAATCTAGAAAATAAACTACTAACTATTACTAAAAGATTCAATCTTTTGCAACCCAAAACATAGCCCATAAGCGGCCCATATTCCGTATCACCACTTCTAGTAACCTAGTAGGACTCATAGTTGAGAATGGGATAACTACTACAAGTAGAGGGATAATTTCGGACTCCTTCACGGCTAACCCAAAGAACTCTATAAATAATGGAACGAGAGAACCAGAAAAGATATGCAACACAATACTATTACTTTCTCTATTCCCTCTTACTTCTCAACTGACTTGAGCGTCAGACACACAACAGGGAGCCAGTCCTTGTGAGGACCCGAAAATTATTTTATTTGATCTTATTTCTTTGAGTACATTTTCTTTACTTTATTTATTTCCTTAATTTCTCATATATTTTTATAAGTGAGTCAAGTTTTAAATCATTTTCTATATATAAGTTATTGCATGTTAAATTCGTAGTGTATTATTGTAAGGATCGAAGACAAACTAAGAGGGGGGTGAATTAGGTAGTTTAAAAAACTGGCCAAGTTGTGAGTCACTTTTTGAGTACTTGTCCTCTTTTTCTAAATGACCACACAATGAAGCAATTAATGAGAAAGCACAAGTGCTTGTGAGTAGAAAAGATGTGCAATTTATATAGCAAGACAGTAAGTAAAAAGAGAAAGAATATCAAACCAAATGCCAAACTCCTCTTGAGTTTGAATATCACTTTAGTGAGCAACCTTCTTCAAGTTGATCAACTTACAACCAATCTTTATGTACAAAGGAAGGATCACTTCCGCCTTGCCCAAGTCACACTTGGTCAAGCGAGGAAGTTTTACTATCACTCGAATTGTGACAGCCCCACCTCCCCCTAAGGCGAACCAGAGGGTTCGGCGGACCGCCTGCCCAGCTCTCGCCGGGACTCAGTCGAACCTCAATCAAATCCGAAATAAAACCACAAGATCAAACGAAATAATAATCGAAAACTTAAAGCGAAACTTATATACATTTCTATCTCAAAAGGAAGTACAAATATCGAATATACAAAGGTTCTCAATTCGTCATACATCCAGCCCGTGCCAAGCACTAGGGTGAGAACCATTAGAAAACAAAAAAAACTGGACTAGGCTAACCTACACTAGGCTCTCGTCCTTGCTCGCATCCCCCTGTTAAGGAAAACAAAACTAAAGGGGTGAGCTAAAAGCTCAGTGAGGTTCCGAACACATAGGCAACAAGAAGTTCAATGCATTCACTACATATAACCAATAATTCAAGATACAAATACAAAATAAAGCGATAAACACATTCATTAAAAGGATACGGGCTCACAGGGAGCCATATATTCGTTCGTTCGTTCGTTCTCCTGTCATTCCCCTTATTCCTCCGGTCAATTAAATAAAATACATTTTTGGTAAATAAAACCCTCGTTCGTTCTTTCGTTTCGTTCACCCCCTCCTGGAAATTGGCCAGACTCCACCAGACTACAAGGTAATACTCGAGTATACCAAATTCACCCAGGGTCACCATATCACCCGACCGAGTCCGCTTCTGGCTCGAGTCGATCGGTAACGAAGGGCAGGGCCCAGTTCAGCCAAAAGGCTTACATCATGCGCAACTAATGTAGCAATCATTAAATCATTGAAAATGTCATGATTCATTTAGGTCGAGCGCGGTAAAGTACACGCTCGCCTAGAAAACTCATTTTTGGAAATCCTTGAAAGCACTTAACACATTATCAAACAAGAACACAAGTCATGAAGTCAAGAAACATATAGCAAACAAGGAACACTCACCTAGTTATGCAAAATAACGTGCAAAATATCCTTCCGGATATGACCCTCAGTCACCGAGAAAACCTAAGATTAAACGAGAGAGAATATTACAGTTCATCGAGCAAACAAGTAAGTGAATTCAAAGAAAAACCGGCAAATGATAAGTAAAACGTATAAAGACGCCTTTATAGTGAAAAGGGAATATTTGGATCGGAGGACGGAAATAACTAGGGTTTCATAAACCAAACACAAAACTAACTCAAACGGGTTATAAAATGTCCGGCGGAAAACACTTGGACCAAAGACAACTCGGACTCCAACGAGATAGGCTAAAAATATTATTTTCGGAATCATTTAGATAGGTCAAAATCAACTCATACCCAAGCAGCTAGTATAGACTAAACGTCATGATAAAAATCATGTGAAAAGGAGGACAATACTACCTTACGTTCACACTTAAAACCTCACTTAAAAGTGGTTCACTTGTGGCCGACAAAACCCAAAATCATACCTCTATATTTTGGGAAGGAGTAAATAGCATTTGAAGTTTTAAACTAAAGAGGTATCATGTTTTAAAATGGAAAACCGGTCATGGTATTGGCCAAACAAAAGTATACAAGTTCAAATAGAAACTTAGCTCTCGAGCGAAAATTTGGGCAGCACGCCCTTTGTATTTACCTATTTTCCAGCCATTTATGGCTTCATTGTTTCCTCAATCAATCCCAAAGTCATACACAATATAAACTCATTATAATAGCCGTTCCATAGGCTCCAGGTCATATAAGTACAAAATCAAACTAATGACATGTGCGGAAATGAAGTTTAGTTTGGAAAACAAAAGACAGTTTTAACGTTACTTAGCGGAATAGACGTAACAGGAGCTACACTTATCGGATTGAGGTATAATTTACACCGTTTCGAAGCTAAGAGAAAGGGATACAATGTTGTAGAAGGTCACTCAGTCCAGTTTGCAATGTATCTAGGTCAAATTTACCAAAACAACCCCAGATTTCCCAGTTCGCAGTTCAACTAGCAGTCCTGATTCATTCAATCATATCTAAGCACATACAACTGTAATTCAAGTGATTACAAAGCCATTTGAAATCTAAGATACAAGGCTATAAGTCTTAAAAAGACATCGACAACCAAATCAGTAGTATTCCCGGTCAAAACAACCAATTACAAAAGCTGATTAGCATGTTCGGATAGAAACAGGGCAGCAGGGTTATTTCGGTCGTTTCACAGGTTACATTGCTCCGATTGAGCTGAAATTTTGTAGGCTACCATAAACCATCATTCTCTACAACTTTCATGTTTTGTGATAAGGCCAAATCGGCCTCTAAATAGGTGTAACCGTACCGGCAGAATTGGGGAAAAATGAAACCCTAATCTGGAATTCATGCATTCAAGTGCTAATCTTCCACAAAACAACATCTAAAACAACTAAAACCCACTAATAAACAATTAATTGAAGTAAAGAGGATTTTCCTTTGTAAAATACCTTAAAACCACAAGAAAGATAGGAGCTTAATCTTCCCCCCTCCAAAACAACTCCACCAACACCTTTAACCTTCCCTAATGATCACTTGTATGGTGTAGTTTGTGATTTGGTTGGTTGGAACTCAAGATTTGAGCAAATTTGGAAGCTAGAAATTGAAGAGCTCTCTCTTTTTTTCCTCCTCAAGGGGTTCGGCCAAGACACAAGAAAAATGGGAGAAAATTGAGTCAAAATTGATTTTAGGAAAGTTAAGAAGGTCTTGGTCAAAAGTCAAGGTCCAATGGTTATGTGACAAATGGTCATCTAGGGTTTTAATCTTATCCTTTTGTCTCTCCAAGATTAAACCATCTAAGTAACCTCTAATTATCTCTTAACACCTAGTATATTAATCCCGGTATACAAAACATAACCTACTCGGTCGAATTTATCGCACTTAACGCCACTAGCGGGTCCCACGTCAAACTACACTTCAAATTTAACGTACACTAACTTATATCAAGAAAATGATTTGAAAACTATATTCACTTATAAAAATGTATAGAAAATTAATACATTGAAGAAAAGTATAAAAGTTTTTTCGGGTTCTCACACTCTCTCCCCCTTAAGACATTTCGTCCTCGAAATTTTTACCTTCATTCGCCTCAGATGAGTCCGGAATTGTTTGGTTGCCTAACGCATACACTTTTGCCGGTACACTTGTTCGGTTTCCTCTTTCATTCACTTGTCTTGATTTGGCTCCATCCAGTTGCGGAGTATTATCTTCACGTGGCTGTCTCCTCGGACAATTGCTTACCTGGTGGTCACCACTTCCGCATATCAAACACTTCCGCCCTTTCCGCCAACAAGTATCCTCAGCGTGATTGGCCTTTCCACAGTAGCCACAAGTCAAGCGAGAAGCCATCTTTTGGTTGTCTTGAGTAATCTCCTCAAGTCCGATTTGGCTTCCTTTAGTAGACCTTTCATCTACCGCCCCTAATGTCCATGGTTGGCGGAGTAACGGGTTCATTTTCTGCACTTTAGGAGGCGCTATCGTTTCGCTCAATTCACCCACTATACTATCCGATGCACCCCTTTTCCGAGTCTGGGAGGCCTTTAACTGTTCCTTTGCATTCTCAATTCTTTAAGCTTTCTCTGTGAGGACCCGTAATTTTCTTAATTTCTAGGTTTTATTTTCTTTTAATTGCACGTTTTTCCACATTTTCTTTATTCAAAAAATTTTAAAAATAATTTTTATGAGTAAATATAGTTTTTTAATTGATTTTTCTAGTATCGGTTAGTTTTTGAGAAATTAAGAGCGTATATCGGACGTGGGACCCGCTAGTGCGGAAAGTTCGGTAAAATTCGGCCAGTTAGGTTAAGTGTTGGATACTGGATTTATTTTAACAGGTGTTAAGAGGTAATTAGAGGATACCAAATGGATGAGAGTTGGAGAGACAAAAGGATAGCCATGCATTAATGGTAGTGACAAGTGTCACTTGGAGGTTTAGTCTTGCCTTTGACTACCTTTTCTACTTTGACCCAAAATTTCATCACATTTCCCACTCCTTGGCCAAACCTATTGCTTGAGAAAAAGAAAGAAAAGCTCCCAAGTCTCTTGCTCCAATCTTGCCCAAACTCACAAACTAACCGTTTAATCTTGAATTTCTTCCATAAAACCTCTTAGTTTAGTGCTTGTAAGGTGATTAGTGAAGTGGTTTGGAAGGATAAAGTGCTAAGTGGTCTCTTTTCTTGAGTTGATAAGGTTAGTAACTAAGAAACCTCTCTTTTCTACCTAATGATGTTTAATTGATGGCTTGTGGTAGTTTAAGAGGTGAAATTGTGGGCTATTTCATGATTTTGGTTGCAATTGTTGAATTTTTCTATTTATTCATGATTTTTCTGTTTTTATATATTTAATATTGTGTGGCCATGGATTATGGTTGGGAATGGTTTATAATGAAGCCTTAGTGTGTAAATTGTTGCTATTTGCGGAAAATTTCCGCTTTGAACCGAAATTTCCAGATTAGGGTTCCAATTTCTCACTATTCTGCCTGGCACTGTTGGACCTATTTAGAGGCCGAATTAGCCTTAGATTAAAACATAAAAGTTGTAGAGAATGATTTTTTATAGTTTTCTACAAAATTTCAGCTCAATCAGAGCAACGTAGCCTATGAAAAGATCGAAATACCCCTGCTGCCCGGTTTCTACCCGAACATGCTAATCAGCTTCTGTAATTAGTTGTTTTGACCAGGAATTCTACTGATTTGGTTGTTGATATCTTCTTAGGAAATATATCCTGGTATCTTAGCTTTCGGATGGCTTTGGAATCACTTGAATTGGACTTTGGTAGCCTGAATTATGATTGTTTAACCAGAATGCGGTTTGCTAACCTGTTTATGCGGTTCTGGTTTGGTACATTGCAATTTTGACTTAGTTGCACTACAAAATGGACTGAGTGGCCTTCTTCAATATTTTAGCTCTTTCTGTTAGCTTATAAATGATGTATATTACACCTCCATCCGATAATCGTAGTGCCAGTTGTGTCCAATACGCTTAATGACGTCAAAACTATTTTTGGGTTTTAGGGCTTAACTTTCATTTCCGGTCATTTTCCTAGCTAAATTTTGTACTTGAATGACTTTGAGCCTATTGAACGGCTGTTGTGATGAATTTATATTGCGTATGACATTGGAGTTGATTGAGGAAATAATGAAGCCATAAGTGGCTGTGAAAATAGGTAAATACAGAGGGCATGCTGCCCAAAATTTTAGCGCTACGCGATTCTTTCAAGTTGAGTTGATCTTAGTAAAAATGATGGGTTTTAGGAGTTGTTTGTAACCCTAGGACCAACTGTTATCCTTTTTGCTCAAAAGTCATATTTTATTCTTTTGTACTAGTACTTAACATGGAAAGGCGTACGATATGTAGTCGAGCCTCACTTGTGCATTCCGTTTACTCGATTTTGGATGTGAAACCTTCAATTGGTTTACTTTGATGATTTTAGGGTTTCTTGGCGATTAAAGCCAATCTGAAGTGAAAACTTTTGAAGTATCTGTACTTAAACCGGTGAGTGTACCACTCCCCTCATTTGCTGCTTAACTTGATTTCTGCCCTGCAATCTGTGATTTAAATGACTGCACTATCTGTTTATTCTGTTTGATACGAGGGTGTACTTTATCACACTCGTTCTCCTGTCTGTCCATATGCCTATTTACTGTTAATCTGTTATCTGTATCTGAATCTGTTCGGACGTCGTTTGGAGGCTGGTATCCAACGACCTTTCTGTGACCTCTGAGCTCAACACCTGTGGCTAGTTACTCAAGTCGGGCCGGCAAGGGCCTGGTCGATTGGATAACGAACCACGGTAGTCTGTTTCAAGAATCTTTGGGTATTGAGACCCTTAATTCTGGTATACTCGAGTATTACCACTTCTGTTCTGTTCGGTGTTTGGGCCCTGTAGGGGTATGTTTGGTGGACGGAAATTGGTGTAAAGTGGGGTCTACGGATATGTTGGTTCTATGTACATTGACGGAGAGTCAACGGGTTCGGATCAAGTACTGCAAACGGAAATCTGGCTCCTGAGAGCCACCTGTATCCTTTCCCTTTGAATTACTGTGTCTAACTGCTTTCTTTTATATCTGGTATATGTATCTGACTGGTTAACGTGAAAGGCCATGATTTTACCCCTATATGATTGGTACCTCATTGAGCGTAAGCTCACCCCTTTCTGTTGCTTTTGTTTTCCTTACAGGGAACCACTTTTGGGGACTATGATGTTTTGAAGCACGAGTTGAGCTAGTTTTAATATCTTTTGTAAAGATCCTCTATAGTTGGAAAAACCCTAAATGTATTTTGATCCAATTATCTTTCTTTTGTTTTGTAAATTACAAAAGTATGTGTATAATACTGTTTAACCCTGTTTATGTGTCCTTTCGAGTTATATGATATGGCACCCACTATTCATCGACGGTTTTGATTTTCGTTTGGCTATTTTGCGATTTTAACTTGTTTGAGCTCGCTTTTATTCTCCCGGAACGTTTTAGATCGTGGTTAACTGCACCGTTAGTCCTGGCGAGAGTTGGGCAGGCAGTCCGCTAACCTCTTTGGTTCGCCTTAGGGGAAGGTGGGGCTGTCACATTCTCAAAGGCCTCCGTAAACGTATTCACTTGTACCGCTGCTAATGCTTCTTGAATTTCCAAATTCAATCCTTGTATAAACCGTCTCACTCTTCTCGGTTCTGTGGCTACTAATTCGGAAGCAAACTTGGATAGTTTGGTGAATTTCGTTTCGTATTCAGCCCACACTTAAGGTCCCCTGGCGTAACCCAATAAATTCATCCTCCTTCCTTTCCTGAACTAAAGGTGGGAGGTACTTCTCGTTAAATTCCCTTAGGAAGTTAGCCCACGTCCATACGGTCCGTTCTCTTTTCCACTTTGCTCTAATTACGTTTCACCACGCTCGGGCCGGTCCTTCAAATCGAAACACTGCAAAGTTTACTTGCCTTTGCTCAGTGTAGTTCAAAACTATGAAAATATTCACCATGGCCTCTAACCATTGTTCAGCGATATCTGGATCAGGCCCTCCAGCGAATTTTGGAGGTGCAAACTTTTGAAACCTCTCAAGAGCCCGATCTTCTCCTATTTCAGGGTTCGGAGGTTGATTCACAGGTATTTGACCTTGTTGGTCCACCAACCTTGCTAAGATGTTTGTCATTTGATGAATTGCCGTCGCCATTTGGTCCCCGACTTCAACCCTCAGTCCTTGCTCTTGTGCAGTTGTTGTTTCCCTTTCCTCTCTTGGCTCTTGAGCTCGTTTATTCCCACGGCCACGTCCACGTCCACGACTACGTCTCCCGTCCATCTATATGTTTTCCCTCTCTCTTTTCTTTTCCTTTTCCCCCCAAAAGGTAATTTAGTGCATAAACACAGTAAATTGACTAAAGTAACAAATTCCAGCATACCAAATACACAATTAAACATAGACACACATAACACACCATATATCAAGAAGACAGATGATCAAATTACACAAAGGCATATCAAATTAGACTGAATAACCCCGTCCTAGTTTCAGTTGAATAACCCCGTCCAGTCTCTCACGTCACTTTCTATCCAAACCAGATATCCGTCGACCTCTTATACTCATTCTCGCCGAACAAAGGCTATTCATGTTCCCAAAATACAAATCTCACATACTTAGCATCCTCAACTCTAGAGTACTCGGGCACGAGAATCCGAGATAAGACAATTCATATCTCGAGCTGGCCAGTCCCAAGAATAAACCATCTACAATCGAAATTCCTCCCTGACGTACCTATCTATGGTCCTCAAATATCACACGAAACATTTAAGGCCTATAACGTTCATAATTCATAGCTTATGCTCGAACGAGCACTTAATCCATCATACCTATTCACCACTCAGTCCAGGCTCAGTCCGCGCAGAGACCACGCGAAGCAGGCTCTGATACCACCTGTGACAGCCCCACCTCCCCCTAAGGCGAACCAGAGGGTTCGGCGGACCGCCTGCCCAGCTCTCGCCGGGACTCAGTCGAATCTCAATCAAATCCGAAATAAAACCACAAGATCAAACGAAATAATAATCCAAAACTTAAAGCGAAACTTATATACATTTCTATCTCAAAAGGAAGTACAAATATCGAATATACAAAGGTTCTCAATTCGTCATACATCCAGCCCGTGCCAAGCACAAGGGTGAGAACCATTATAAAACAAAAAAAACTAGACTAGGCTAACCTACACTGGGCTCTCGTCCTTGCTCGCATCCCCCTGTTAAGGAAAACAAAACTAAAGGGGTGAGCTAAAAGCTCAGTGAGGTTCCGAACACATAGGCAACAAGAAGTTCAATGCATTCATTACATATAACCAATAATTCAAGATACAAATACAAAATAAAGCGATAAACACATTCATTGAAAGGATTCGGGCTCACAGGGAGCCATATATTCGTTCGTTTGTTCGTTCTCCTGTCATTCCCCTTATTCCTCCGGTCAATTAAATAAAATGCATTTTTGGTAAATAAAACCCTCGTTCGTTCTTTTGTTTCGTTCACCCCCTCCTGGAAATTGGCCAGGCTCCACCAGACTACAAGGTAATACTCGAGTATACCAAATTCAACCAGGGTCACCATATCGCCCGACCGAATCCGCTTCTGGCTCGAGTCGATCGCTAACGAAGGGCAGGGCCCAGTTCAGCCAAAAGGCTTACATCATGCGCAACTAATGTAGCAATCATTAAATCATTGAAAATGTCATGATTCATTTAGGTCGAGCGCGGTAAAGTACACGCTCGCCTAGAAAACTCGTTTTTGGAAATCCTTGAAAGCACTTAACACATTATCAAACAAGAACACAAGTCATGAAGTCAAGAAACATATAGCAAACAAGGAACACTCACCTAGTTATGCAAAATAACGTGCAAAATATCCTTCCGGATATGACCCTCAGTCACCGAGAAAACCTAAGATTAAACGAGAGAGAATATTACAGTTCATCGAGCAAACAAGTAAGTGAATTCAAAGAAAAACCGGCAAATGATAAGTAAAACGTATAAAGACGCCTTTATAGTGAAAAGGGAATATTTGGATCGGAGGACGGAAATAACTAGGGTTTCATAAACCAAACGCAAAACTAACTCAAACGGGTTATAAAATGTACGGGGGAAAACACTTGGACCAAAGACAACTCGGACTCCTACGAGATAGGCTAAAAATATTGTTTTCGGAATCGTTTAGATAGGTCAAAATTAACTCATACCCAAGCAGCTAGTTTAGACTAAACGTCATGCTAAAAATCATGTGAAAAGGAGGACAATACTACCTTACGTTCACACTTAAAACCTCACTTAAAAGTGGTTCACTTGTGGCCGACAAAACCCTAAATCATACCTCTATATTTTGGGAAGGAGTAAATAGCATTTGAAGTTTTAAACTAAAGAGGTATCATGTTTTAAAATGGAAAACCGGTCATGGTATTGGCCAAACAAAAGTATACAAGTTCAAATAGAAACTTAGCTCTCGAGCGAAAATTTGGGCAGCATGCCCTTTGTATTTACCTATTTCCCAGCCATTTATGACTTCATTATTTCCTCAATCAATCCCAAAGTCATACACAATATAAATTCATTATAATAGCCGTTCCATAGGCTCTAGGTCATATAAGTACAAAATCAAACTAATGACATGTGCAGAAATGAAGTTTAGTTTGGAAAACAAACGACAGTTTTAACGTTACTTAGCGGAACAGACGTAACAGGAGCTACACATATCGGATTGAGGCGTAATTTACACCGTTTCGAAGCTAAGAGAAAGGGATACAATGTTGAAGAAGGCCACTCAGTCCAGTTTGCAATGTATCTAGGTCAAATTTACAAAAACTACCCCAGATTTTCCAGTTCACAGTTCAACTAGCAGTCCTGATTAATTCAATCATATCTCAGTACATAAAACTCCAATTCAAGTGATTCCAAAGCCATTTGAAAGATAAGATACAAGGTATAAGTCTTAAAAAGACATCGACAACCAAATCAGTAGTATTCCTGGTCAAAACAACCAATTACAAAAGCTGATTAGCATGTTCGGATAGAAACAGGGCAGCAGGGGTATTTCGGTCTTTTCACAGGGTACGTTGCTCCGATTGAGGTAACATTTTGTAGGCTACCATAAAACATTATTATTTACAACTTTCATGTTTTGTTCTAAGGCCAAATCGGCCTCTAACTAGGTGTACCAGTACCAGGCAGAATTGGGGAAAAATGAAACCCTAATCTGGAATTCATGCATTCAAGTGCTAATCTTCCACAAAACAACATCTAAAACAACAAAAACCCACTAATAAGCAATTAATTGAAGTAAAGAGGATTTTCTTTTGTAAAATACCTTAAAACCACAAGAAAGGTAGGAGCTTAATCTTCCCCCCTCCAAAACAACTCCACCAACACCTTTAACCTTCCCTAATGATCACTTGTATGGTGTAGTTTGTGATTTGGTTGGTTGGAACTCAAGATTTGAGCAAATTTGGAAGCTAGAAATTGAAGAGCTCTCTCTTGTTTTCCTCCTCAAGGGGTTCGGCCAAGACACAAGAAAAATGGGAGAAAATTGAGTCAAAATTGATTTTAGGAAATTTAAGAAGGTCTTGGTCAAAAGTCAAGGTCCAATGTGTGACGCCCCGAAAAGAATGAGTGCGAGAACCCGGAAATTTTCTAATTTTCTAGGGTTTATTTTATTTAATCGCCCGCATTTTCTACATTTTCTTTATTAGAAAAATTCCCCAGATAAAGTTTATGAGCAAAGATAGTTTTAAAATGATTTTTCTAGTATCGGTTAGTTTTTGAGAAATTAAGAGCGTATTTTGAACGTGGGACCGCAAGTGCGGTAAATGCATTATATTTTTGACAACTTGTTGGAATTTTGTATTAAGTGATATTATTTTACAAGGTGTTAATATATTTGTATTGGAGAGACAAAAAGATAAGTTTTAAACCTAAAGGTGACAAGTGTCACCATAAGATTTAGTCTTGAGTTTGACTACTATTCATAACTTTACCATTTAATTAAAATTGGCCAAAAATCTCTTCATTTTGCAAGCTTCTTGGCCGAATTTCTTGCTCAAAGAAAGAAAGAAAAGCTCTCAATTTTCTAGTCTCCAATCTTGCCCAATCTTTCAATTAAACCGATTAATCTTCCAATTACTCCATAAAACCTCTTAGTTTGGTGGAGTTGAGCTTGGTTGTGAAGTTGTTTGGAAAGCTAAGGTGACTAGTTGATCTCTTTCTTGTGTTGCTAAGGTGAGTTGTGAAGGACCCCTCTCCTTCCTCTAATGATGTTCAATTCATGATTGGTGGTGGTATAAGATGCACTTTTATGGATTATTTCTTGATTTGTGGTTGAAGTGATGAAGTTTTATTATTTTTGGGGATTTTTCTGTTTTAATATGAACATGATTGTGTGGCTATCTATGATGATTAGAAATGGTATATAATGATTCTAGAAGGTGGAAAAAGTGGACAATTGCAATCAATTTCTGTTTTGGAAGAAATTTCAGAAAATTAGGTTTTGTGAAGGAACATTCTGCTCGAATTTTTAGCTCCTATTTAGAGGCCGAATTGGCCTTGTATTAAAACATGAAAGTTGTAGGAAATTCCATTTTAAAGTTACCTACAAAATTTCAGGTCAATCGGAGTAGTGTAGAATGAGAAAAGTTGAAATTACTATTGCTGTTCTGGTTTTACCCGAATGTAAGAATTGCGCCTGTAATTGGTTGTTTTGGTCAGGATTGCTTCCGAATTGGTTGTTGAGGTCTTCTGATGAAATGTAGCCCTGTTTCTTAGCTTTCAGATGGTTTTGGAATTTCTGGATTTGGACTTGGATAGCCTGCTTTATGATATTTCCGCTAGAATGCATTCTGTGAATCTGTTTTTGTGATTCTGGTATGGTATCTTGCATTTTTGACCTTCGAAACTGGGTTGAGTGACCTTCTATAAGATTGTAGCCCTATCTCTTAGCTTCGAAATGGTGGGTCTTGCACCTTCATCCGATAATCGTAGCGCCTTTGGTACCATTACCGTAAAATGACGTCAAAACTGTTTTTCTGGTTTTGAGCTTAACTTTCATTTCCGGACTTTTCCCTAGCTTGCCTTGTACTAGTACTACTTGGAGCTTGCTGAATGACTATTGGATGAACTTGTTGTTGTGTGTGTACCTTTGGGACTGGCTGAGGAAATAATGAAGCCATGATGGCTGGAAAAGTTAGCAAATTCAAGGGAAGTGCTGTCCGAGCTTTGAAGGGACTTGTTTGCATTGAGTTTGTGATCTAAGACTTGGATTTGAGCAAGGCAATGTTATATGATGGATGATTTCTGAGCCGTGGAGGTGAGTGACCCTAAACTATTTCCAAAGTACTTTTGAAACGTTTATTGCTTGAACCAGAGCATTTATTGCTTGAAAAATATTTTAGAGCATTTATTGCTCGTGACTTGGGCAAGAGAAGTGAGCTGTGTAGCTCAGGATCTTAATGGTCAACCAGTGGTCAAACTCGACAAAAGAGTTGGCTTGGGAGCCACCCGTATCCTTTTCATGAATGTTACTATCGCTTTCCATTGTAAATGTTTCTTGAATTATTGATACTCCATATTTAATGTCTTGTAAATGTTGAAATTGTTTCTGGACTTATCATTTGATTTATGACATCATTGAAATGAACTATTGTTAAACCGATTTGATTTCTGATTTTACTGGTTACTCGCTGAGCTTCTAGCTCACCCCAAAACTATTTTATTCCCCTCCACAGGGCTCAAGGCGAAGGAAGGACTTGTAGTGCTTATTCACGTGACTGGATGGCTTAGTAGGAATTATTTGATGTACAGTTGGGAATTGTTTCCGCTGCATTTGTGATATGTAATTATTGGAGACTTTGATGTATATTGGAGATTTATATTGTAATATTTGAGGTTTATTCTTGTAATTCAATTGAGGACTGTAGTGAGGCTTCAGATCTCTGTAGTGTATCATAGGCTTGAAGTTTAGGATGCCGGACTGTGGGTTTGGTTTGCAATATTAGTGATTCTTGCGGGATGTCTCGACTTGATTGGTTCAAGATGGAATGTCGAGGACGACATTCTTTTAAGGAGGGGAGTTTGTGACGCCCCGAAAAGAATGAGTGCGAGAACCCGGAAATTTTCTAATTTTCTAGGGTTTATTTTTATTTAATCGCCCGCCTTTTCTACATTTTTCTTTATTAGAAAAATTCCCCAGATAAAGTTTATGAGCAAAGATAGTTTTAAAATGATTTTTCTAGTATCGGTTAGTTTTGAGAAATTAAGAGCGTATTTTGAACGTGGGACCCAAGTGCGGTAAAATGCATTATTTTTTGACAACTTGTTGGAATTTGTATTAAGTGATATTATTTTACAAGGTGTTAAGATATTTGTATTGGAGAGACAAAAAGATAAGTTTTAAACCTAAAGGTGACAAGTGTCACCATAAGATTTAGTCTTGAGTTTGACTACTATTCATAACTTTACCATTTAATTAAAATTGGCCAAAAATCTCTTCATTTTGCAAGCTTCTTGGCCGAATTTCTTGCTCAAAGAAAGAAAGAAAAGCTCTCAATTTTCTAGTCTCCAATCTTGCCCAATCTTTCAATTAAACCGATTAATCTTCCAATTACTCCATAAAACCTCTTAGTTTGGTGGAGTTGAGCTTGGTTGTGAAGTTGTTTGGAAAGCTAAGGTGGTTAGTTGCTCTATCTCTTGTATTGCTAAGGTGAGTTGTGAAGGACCCCTCTCCTTCCTCTAATGATGTTCAATTCATGATTGGTGGTGGTATAAGATGCACTTTTATGGATTATTTCTTGATTTGTGGTTGAAGTGATGAAGTTTTATTATTTTTGGGGATTTTTCTGTTTTAATATAAGCATGATTGTGTGGCTATCTATGATGATTGGAAATGGTATATAATGATTCTAGAAGGTGGTAAAAGTGGACAATTGCAATCAATTTCTGTTTTGGAAGAAATTTCAGAAAATTAGGTTTTGTGAAGGAACATTCTGCCCGAATTTTTAGCTCCTAGTTAGAGGCCGAATTGGCCTTGGCTTAAAACATAAAAGTTGTAGGGAATGATATTTTAGAGGTACCTACAAAATTTCCGGTCAATAAGAGTAGTGTAGAATGAGAAAAGTTGAAATTACTATTGCTGTTCTGGTTTTACCCGAATGTAAGAATTGCGCCTGTAATTGGTTGTTTTGGTCAGGATTGCTTCCGAATTGGTTGTTGAGGTCTTCTGATGAAATTTAGCTCTGTTTCTTAGCTTTCATATGGTTTTGGAATTTCTGGATTTGGACTTGGATAGCCTGCTTTATGATATTTCCGCTAGAATGCGTTCTGTGAATCTGTTTTTGTGATTCTGGTATGGTATCTTGCATTTTTGACCTTTGAAACTGGGTCGAGTGACCTTCTATAAGATTGTAGCCCTATCTCTTAGCTTCGAAATGGTGGGTCTTGCACCTTCATCCGATAATCGTAGCGCTTTTGGTACCATTACCGCAAAATGACGTCAAAACTGTTTTTCTGGTTTTGAGCTTAACTTTCATTTCCGGACTTTTCCCTAGCTTGACTTGTACTAGTACTACTTGGAACTTGCTGAATGACTATTGGATGAACTTGTTGTTGTGTTTGTACCTTTGGGACTGGCTGAGAAAATAATGAAGCCATGATGGCTGGAAAAGTTAGCAAATTCAGGGGAAGTGCTGTCCGAGCTTTGAAGGGACTTGTTTGCATTGAGTTTGTGATCTAAGACTTGGATTTGAGCAAGGCAATGTTATATGATGGATGATTTCTGAGCCGTGGAGGTGAGTGACCCTAAACTATTTCCAAAGTACTTTTGAAACGTTTATTGCTTGAACCAGAGCATTTTTTGCTTGAAAAATATTTTAGACATTTATTGCTCGTGACTTGGGCAAGAGAAGTGAGCTGTGTAGCTCAGGATCTTAAGGGTCAACCAGTGGTCAAACTCGACAAAAGAGTTGGCTTGGGAGCCACCCGTATCCTTTTCATGAATGTTACTATCGCTTTCCATTGTAAATGTTTCTTGAATTATTGATACTCCATATTTAATGTATTGTAAATGTTGAAATTGTTTCTGGACTTATCATTTGATTTATGACATCATTGAAATGAACTATTGTTAAACCGATTTGATTTCTGATTTTACTGGTTACTCGCTGAGCTTCTAGCTCACCCCAAAACTATTTTATTCCCCTCCACAGGGCTCAAGGCGAAGGAAGGACTTGTAGTGCTTATTCACGTGACTGGATGGCTTAGTAGGAATTATTTGATGTACAGTTGGGAATTGTTTCCGCTGCATTTGTGATATGTAATTATTGGAGAATTTGATGTATATTGGAGATTTATATTGTAATATTTGAGGTTTATTCTTGTAATTCAATTGAGGACTGTAGTGAACGACTGAATCCCGGCGAGAGCTGGGCAGGCGGTCCGCCGAACCCTCTGGTTCGCCTTAGGGGGAGGTGGGGCTATCACACAATGGTTATGTGACAAATGGTCCTCTAGGATTTTAATCTTATCCTTTTGTCTCTCCAAGATTAAACCATCTAAGTAACCTCTAATTATCTCTTAACACCTAGTATATTAATCCCGGTATACAAAACATAACCTACTCGGTCGAATTTATCGCACTTAACGCCACTAGCGGGTCCCACGTCAAACTACACTTCAAATTTAACGTACACTAACTTATATCAAGAAAATGATTTGAAAACTATATTCACTTATAAAAATGTATAGAAAATTAATATATTGAAGAAAAGTATAAAAGTTTTTTCGGGTTCTCACACTCTCTCCCCCTTAAGAAATTTCGTCCTCGAAATTTTTACCTTCATTCGCCTCAGACGAGTCCGGAACTGTTTGGTTGCCTAACGCATACACTTTTGCCGGTACACTTGTTCGGTTTCCTCTTTCATTCACTTGTCTTGATTTGGCTCCATCCAGTTGCGGAGTATTACCTTCACGTGGCTGTCTCCTCGGACAATTGCTCACCTGGTGGTCACCACTTCCGCATATCAAACACTTCTGCCCTTTCCGCCAACAAGTATCCTCAACGTGATTGGCCTTTCCACAGTAGCCATAAGTCAAGCGAGAAGCCATCTTTTGGTTGTCTTGAGTAATCTCCTCAGGTCCGATTTGGCTTCCTTTAGTAGACCTTTCATCTACCGCCCCTAACGTCCATGGTGGGTGGAGTAACGGGTTCATTTTCTGCACTTTAGGAGGCGCTATCGTTTCGCTCAATTCACCCACTATACTATCCGATGCACCCATTTTTCGGGTCTGGGAGGCCTTTAACAGTGCCTTAGCATTCTCGATTCTTTGAGCTTTCTCAAGGACCTCCGTAAACGTATTCACTTGTACCGCTGCTAATGCTTGTAGACACCAAAATTTTAGTGTAATTTGCATTTACTATTTTGTCTTAATTTTTATTTGTCGTGTTGGTTTTATTCACTTTTTAGTTTTGAGTTTTTTAGTTCTTTATTTTATTATTTTATTTTTAAGTTTTAGCATAGAATTTCTCGAAAAAAAAGAGAAAAAGAAAAAGGAAAAGCATTCAAAAAAATATGATTTAGTTGTTTTTTTTTATTTTCAATGTTTTCTTGGAAAAAATATCAAAAATGAAAAAAAAGAAGAAGAAGAAAGAAAGAAAAAGAAAGGAAAATTAGCATTTCATTTTTATCCTTTTATGCCTAGTTCCGCTCATTGTATTCAATCTTTTCTTTATTAGTTATTTTTATTAATTAGTTATCTATATTTTGTTAAATTATTAGTAAAAAAAAAAATAGAATAGATTTTTACATGCAAGCTGCGGAAACGCAGCTTGCAAAGGACAGTCGCACATACATCGGATGGCCAAGGGAAAAGGTTTTGAGAGGAGATTGATTGCTGGCCATTGAGAGCAGGGTTTTGGGGCTGCTAGCTGGATATAAAAGGAAAGAGGAACCGCAGCCGGAGAGGGGGTTTTTAGAGTGGACGGCTGAGTGAAACGGCTGAGGGTTGAGGGAAAGTGTGAGAAGAGATCGAGAGGAAAAATGAGAGATCTGGAAAGGGGCAAGAAATGGTTTCGAATGGGTAAAAAGCAAGGAAAGTTACAGGCTTTGGGTTAGAGAGATGGAGTGACGGCTGCAAAGGGGAAGAAAGGAAAGAAAACCAGAGAGTTTAGCTGGCGGCGGGGCTGGAGAGGAAACCAGAAAAGAAAACGAAGCAAAAACGGGGAGTGTTAAACGGAGTGACGGCGAAGGTTTTGAGAGAGAGCAAGAAACCAGTAGAGAGAGCTGGAGGATCGAGGCTGATGAAACAAGGAAAAGAGGACCCGCAACTCATTTTCCCTCGGATGATGGTGAAGTCGAGTCTTCCATCTCTAGACCCCTGTCAAAGGCTCAATTCCTACAGCAGCAAGACAGGTAAGCCTCGAACCCCCTCCCTTTGTTCATTTCGATTCCTGTATGAAGTACATGAGTGTGGCCAGAAGTTGATACAGCCATTTTGCCCGCAAGTCTACCATTTCGTAGCAGCATTTCGCACACTTTACAGTCAAAAGCTATCTTCTTTAATTGGTTACTTGCTCTTTTGGCCGTCTGTTGGTTTCTGTCCTTAATGATAGTTCTTAGCCGATGAGCTTATGGTATCTGGAATGTGGGTAGTGGATCTTGTGAGAGTTTATTCAGCACCAATGAGTTCCAATCGAGAAAGAATTGCAGAAAGTTCGAGAAAATTCTTAAATTGTGATGAAAAAAAAAAGTTATTCTACAAAGGGGGTAATTTGTGGAGTTGGTTCCTGACTTGTGATCTTCGCATTTGTGAAATGCGAGTTCAGGTACCTCGCATTTCACAAATGCGAGGTAAGTCTTTTCACGAAAAAAGAAAAAGAAGATCGCATTCTCCAAATGCGAGCTTACTCAGCTCGCATTAGGAGAATGCGAGATTAGGGACTTCGCATTTCATAAATGCGAGGTACTCAATTTGAAAACTTGGACATCATTGATATTCAAAACTGATATTGTGTGCTTGTGCTATTCAATATTATTCTAAGTGTAGGGGAGGAAAATGTGTGGGACTTGTAGTAGTTTTATGATACCTATGTGGACAAGTTGTTGGAAATATTATTTAGATTAAATGTTGTGGTCTATTTTGGATTTGCTGGCAGGGAGTTTAGTCCACTTTTAAGGGGAGATTATGTCAAAAATTTTTCAAAAATAAAAGTAAATGTACATATATATGTATATTAATTATAATAAATTACAATAAACAAATAAATTGCAAATATGATTATTATGTTGGATCTTTATTTTTGCATTTATAGCAAAGTATATCTTGTACTTTATAAGATAAATAATCACGTAATAATCATTTGATAAAGGGTTAATGCAAAAAACCCCTACAAACTATAACCCCTACAAACTATATTTTCATATATATTTATAATATATTTGTATAAATATGTAATTATACATTTATTTAAATATTATATATTTACATATATATAATATATATTATACATTTATGTATACGTATTTATGTAATTATACATTTGTATACATTTATATTAACATTTATGTATATTTATAATATACATTAATATTATGTGTAGACACCAAATTTTTGAATAAATTTTTTTTTATTATTGCATTATCTATTTTATTGGTCAATTTCATGTTTTTGGGGCATTTTCTAGCATTTTATAGCATTTTAGATTATTAATTATTATTATTGTTATTTTATTCTCGTTTCTCTTATGTTATTTGTTGCTCATTTAGTTGGCCTTAAATAAAAAAAATGAATGAAAAAAAAAGAAAGAAGAAGAAAAAAGAAAATTATTCACAAAATAGGATTTATTACTGTTAAATTACCATTTGTTATTTTTAAAAAAAAAAGAAAAAAGAAGGAAACCCGCACGCGGGTTTCAGGCTCATTAAGAGATTCTGAAGAAAAAAAAAAAACAAACGGCCAGTGTTTACATTTTAGATCATTAATTATTATTATTGTTATTTTATTGTCGTTTCTCTTATGTTATTTGTTGCTCATTTAGTTGGCCTTAAATAAAAAATGAATGAAAAAAAAAAGAAAGAAGAAAAAGAAAGAAAATTATTCACAAAATAGGATTTATTACTGTTAAATTACCATTTGTTATTTTTAAAAAAAAAAGGGAAAAGAAGGAAACCCGAATGCGGGTTTTAGGCTGATTAAGAGATTCTGAAGAAAAAAAAAAAAACAGCCGGTGTTTACATTTTAGATTATTAATTATTATTATTGTTATTTTATTCTCGTTTGTCTTATGTTATTTGTTGCTCATTTAGTTGGCCTTAAATAAAAAATGAATGAAAAAAAAAAGAAAGAAGAAGAAGAAAGAAAACTATTCACAAAATAGAATTTATTACTGTTAAATTACCATTTGTTATTTTTAAAAAGAAAAAAGAAAAAAGAAGGAAACCCGCACGCGGGTTTCAGGCTCATTAAGAGATTCTGAAGAAAAAAAAAAAAAAACAGCCGGTGTTTACATTTATACATTTATATTAATATACATAATATTAATTATACATTTATATTAATTATATTAATACATTTATACATAAATTTAATATATGTATTTATAATATATTAATTTATACATTTATATAATATTCATTTTTAATTTATACAATTAATACATTTATATTATATTTATATTATGTATTATAGACAATATAATATATTTTTATATTTTTATATAAGTATATAAATATATTTATTTATAAATATTTATAAATTTATTACAAACACATAAATGTATATAAATATTTAAACAATAAAAATTATAAATTACAAATAATATGAATTATACATTTATAAATAATATTAATATATATTTATAAATTATAATTTATAGATTTATATAATATTCATTTATAATTTATATTAATTATACCTTTATAAATATATTTATATTACGTATACATTTATAAATACATTTACAGATTTTTTTATCAATACGTAAATACATTTATAATTTGCAGTTAAATCATTTATATTGAGTACATGGCATTACAGCTGAAGCAAAAAGAAAAATCATGCCAAAATATGGAAGCATCATACGAAACAATTGTGGGAAACTGAGGTATATACCTCGCATTTGTTAAATGCGAGGTACATGACCTCGCATTGAAGAAATGCGAGATACATGACCTCGCATTTAACAAATGCGAGGTCATGTTTTCTTTTTCCTTTTTTTTTTTGGATCTCGGTGGCTGGAAAATAGGGACAATTCGCATTTAACAAATGCGATCTCAATGAACTTGCATTTGACAAATGCGAACATCCCTCTTACAGAACATGACACCCTAAACGCCTCCTTTGTAGAATTTTTTTAAAAACCATCACCATATTAGAAATTTCTCCGAAGAGAGGTACCTTGTTGTCTGGTTTCAAACTATGATTTTTGTCTGAAAAATCTTCGAGGCAGGCTGTATATTTAGGGCCAAAAAGCTGCATTTCATCCTCATGATTTTGCTGCTATCTTTTCTTTTTTTTTCCTGCCCCTAGCTGTTTATATGAGTTTTTCCAGCAGCAGCGTTCACTTCAAGCTGTTTTTGCGCGTCAAACATTGTTCTTTTCATAAAGAGTTCAGAGTGTGGTTTAAAATTGGGTTGGTACGTGGCGTAAGTTTCTCTCCTTTCTTTGCTGCACTTCTGGTCATGTTGATTTGATTGGATCTTCTAGGATAGATGATCACGCTAATAACAATGGGATAAAGTCCTAGTACTCGGGTTTGTTTCTGATTTGTTGCATGTATGTTAAGTTTTGTCGTGCATGTAGTTGCTGAAATCTCAAAATGTTCGAACGTTGTAGGAACTGTCAAGGTTTGCATGCTCTTTTTGTCCGACATTTTGTGCTCAAATCTAGGGTTTTGTGATGCAAAGTGAGAAGATTTTGTGGTAGGTTGTGTTGGGATTTGATGATGTTTGAAGGCTGGCTTTGTAAGTTGCCGAATTGCAGAAAGCTTTCATCAGAATGTTTTCTTTTGTAGCAGACAGTTTGTATCGTGGGTTTGCATGGTTTGCATGCAATTTAACTTTCAACAATTGTACTTTTGCCCACATGTTCATTCTCATGCTACTATGGCCCTTTTGTGTTTAAATTTATTGCAATTGAGTCCTAAAGTATTTGCATTTTAACCATTATTTGACCCCTTCCTTGCTCTTGGACCCATGAATTTCCCAAAAAGTGTTAATTGGGTTTTGAATGGTTGATTAATGTTTGCAATTGGGTCCTTAGAAGTTCTTATATCTTAGAAGTTTGGTCAATAATCTAACTCCTTTAAAATTAAGTACCTTTTGACTACATTTAAGTCGCTATTAGGGAAGAATTTGGTGGTTTGTTAACACCCCTTTTGAAGTTTCTAAGGTGTTTAGAGTTTCCTTTTTGCCTTTTATTTTACTTAGCTTTAAAGTGGTGCATTAATCCCTTGCTTTGATGGTTTTAGCCCAAGTTATCTCTTTCTTTGGTGACTATAGCCCAAGTTAAGTCTTGTCCACCTTATTAGCATTACAAACAGGGGGAGGTACAACTTCTTTTATCCCTTTTTGTCTCTCTTATGTGATTCTACGTGCTAAGTGCGAATTGCATGTCTTCTTTGCTTCCCTTGCCTTTCTTTAATTCCTTTCATTTGTTTCATTTACTTTTGTTTTTTATTTAAGTTATTCTTTATGGGGTATGTGTACACCTCTTGGCTTGTAATAGATAGGGTTTTGGAGAGCATTTTTGCCCCATTTTTCCCCTCCCCCTTTGTTTTAGTTAGCAAATGTAATAGGTTCATTGCTTGCTTTTGTTGCTATGTGTTAATTTGCTTTATTAGGCTCTTGCATTTAGTCGAGCATGCTAAGTGTTATGTGCTACGTGTTTATAGATGATTTGCATGTCTACTTGCTTTCTATAGTCATAGATGAATGTAATGGATGAATGCACGTCACCACACTAGTCCAACGCTAGTTGTGGCTCTTTGTCCCGTTTTCCACTAGTCCAACGCTAGTAGGAATTCATAGATATGGGCTAGTCCAACACTAGACCCTTAGGGATTTCCCTCGCTGGTTCATACTTGCATGTTTCACTACATTTCATGCATTTTTCTTAGTTTCTAGCATTTGGCATGCTCCTCTAATCCTTTCCCCTTCATTCTAGGTTTTTGCATCTTCATGCTAGTTATAGGGTCCATTTGCTTGAGAGTCCTCTTTCGATAAGGGAAACGAGCGAGTGTGGCTACAAAATAGCCTTAGCACGCTAGTTTCTTCCTTCTAATCAAAGGGAAAATTAAAGTCGTGAAATTAGGAGTCATTCCCGTACCCGACTTGATGCATTCCTCTAGGTTCATGCACTCTCATTTTTATCATATCACTTCCTCACTTTTTTATCCACATGCCACGTTTGCACAATTTTTCTTCTTTTATCATTTATTTTCTACCTCACAAATTGCACCCAATTGCACTTATATGTATCTACTATTATATTTTCATTCACTAGCACACATGCACTTTTTCTCAATTGGCACACTTGCACTTTTCTCACATTTGCACACTTGCACTTTTCTTACATTTGCACACTTGCACTTTTCTCACATTTGCACACTTGCACTTTTCTTACATTCGCACACTTACACGCATACTTGAGTCTTCATTTGCATCGCCCGTGACCTCTATGAGGACTTTCCTTATTGGCCACCACAACTCATGTGGTTGGGACCAAAAGCCTCGTAAGAGACATTTTAGATTTAGGATTACATTTCTTTCTCATACCCATTAGTCATATCCAACATGCAACGCATACTTTGGTAGAAAAATTTGGAAAAAAAAGGGCTAAGTCACGCAACTAGCTTTGGCTAGGGTAAGGGAGTGCCTTAGGCTTTGCCTTTGCCTTCTCCCTTATCAAATGTGACCCCCGATCCCTTTCTTTGGTTACGTAGACCTAAAAGTTCTTTTGTTGACCTTGGTTTTGATGATTACAAAATGTAGATTTGGGCTAATGTTTTTATGTGAGCAATTTGTTAGAACAGATTCTTGTGGCACAAAAGAAGAAGCAAAAACAGGGCACTCATGTGGGACGTCCGAAAGGATGAAGAACATCAAGAAGGAAACTCTGTCGGACGCTCGTGAGGAAGCATCGGACGTCCGGAAGGATCGGACGCACGCCTCGGACGCACATCGATCGCATCGGACGTCCGAGAAATTTCGCAAAGATTTGATGACTCTCTGACGACGTTCGGACGCAGGGTTCGGACGTCCGACAGGTGGTTTGGACGCAGGGTTCGGACGTCCGACAGGCCAACGGCTAGTTTTGACAGCATTTAATATTTGACCGTTGGAGAGCCTTTTGGAGCCATTTCTCACCTTCTATAAACACACCAAAGCACAAGAAGACAAGAGAATTTTGCCAACACAAAATACAAGCTTACAAGTGAGATTTTTGAGTAGAAAGATTCTTTGTTGGTTGTATAAGGGGTTGGAAAGTTGGGTTGTGAGGTTGCTCAAGTGAAGGTTACTCTCTAGGTGAAGTAAAACCTTGGTGAAGGTGAACCTATCACTTGAAGTGGTAAAACCTTGGTGAAGGTTGCCTCATTTGTTTAAAATAGTTCTTAATTGGGTGAGTGATCTTTCAAGTGTAGGTTGTTGAGGGTTAACTAGAATAGTTGTAAAACTCCTTGGCTCAACCAAAGTGTGTTTGGGGTGAGGAAGGAGTGAGCCTTCACTTGTACATCTTGGTTAGCATCGCCATCTATTGAAGAAGCTATTGGATTGATATTTGGTTTGCATTTCTTATCTTTTCTCTTTAATTAAGTTTTCTTTATTGTGCTTAAATTTGATATATCTTTGTGCATCATTGTGAAATTGTTTGTACTCATTGGGTTGCACCAGGCCTTACAATTGGTATCAGAGCTTGGTCTCTTTTGATCAAGCTTAACCGCTTAGAGTAAAGATCATGGCAACCATAAAAGTTTCTTTTTTAGAAGGGCAATCTATTGATAGACCACCTATGTTTAATGGTTCTCATTTTAGCATGTGGAAACAAAGAATGATGATTTTCTTACAATCCGTTTATATTGAATTATGGTATGTGGTAGAAGATGGTCCTTATGAAGCTAGAATAGTTGACTCTACCACCAATTTGAGTAGATTAAAGACTAGACAAGAATTGAATGAAAAAGACAAGAGATACCTTTCTTTGAATGCCAAGGCCATGTGTATATTGTACAATGCATTAGATGTAAATGAATCTAGTAGGATTAAAGGTTGTAAATCAGCTAAAGATATTTGGGATAAATTGTGTGTATTTCATGAAGGTAACCAAGATATTAAAGAACAAAAGAAATCTTTGCTTGTTTCTCAATATGAATTTTTCAAAATGCATCCTCTTGAAAATGTTGATAAGATGTGTAGTAGATTTTGTGACATTATTGAAGATCTTAAATTGCTTGGAAAAGAATATTCTTTGGGTGAGAAAAATAGAAAGATTTTGAATGCCTTGCCAAAAGAATGGGAAAACAAAATAAATGCTATAGAAGAGGCAAAGGATTTAAATTCTATGTCCATTGAATCTCTTGTGGATACCCTAACCTCTTATGAATTAAAGCTGAAATTCAAAGTGCAAGAGGAAGAAAATGCAAGAATGTATAAGAGAGGCATAGCTTTTAAAGCATCTCAAGTGGGGGATAACCCATCCTTCATGGGTAATGAAATCATGGAAGTGGACAATGATATAACTCCTCACATCAAAAGTTTCAAGAAGATCTTCAACAAGAGATGTTCAAGAGGAGATTGCAAAATTACATGGGATGAATGCAATTCAAAAAGAGAAAAAGAAGAGTTGGCACTAATGGCCGTTGGAGAAGATGAGGTAAGTTCTTATCACTCTTCTTGTGATGAAGATAATGAAGATGATGATGTGAAAATTCTTATGATTAAAATGCATAAAAGTTTGACAAAATCTTATGCTAAAAATAAAGATTTGAAAACAAAAGTAAATGATTTGTTGGAAGAAAACTCCAAACTTTTTCAAGAAAACAAATGTTTGAGAATGGAAAATGATGATTTAAAAAATCAAAAAAATGTTTTTGATTGCAAAAATAATTTGAAAAGGAAGTTGGAAGAGAAAACAAAGTTTTATGAAAAAATGTTGGAGGAACAAAATGTGTTAAAGAAAAGAATTAATGACTTGAACGAGTTTCTCCAAAATGAAAAATAAACGTTTTCTCAAACAAAAGAAAGCAAATCTTTTCAAGGTACAAATAAGTTTGCTATGATAAGAAGTAAGAAAATTAGTTGCATTAAATCCACCTATGTGCAAAATACTTCTATCATGTGTCACTTTTGTTGCCAATTTGGACATATGCAAAATGATTGCTATGTAAAGAAAAATATGAAAAAAGGTATGAAATCCATGTGGATTGCTAGATCATGTTGTAATAACTCCCAAGGACCCTATTATGGTCTTGACTTGAAAAATAAAGGGGAAGTTGGCTTTTTTGATTGATGCCAAAAGGGGGAGTAGGACTTATTGAAGTTTCTTTGTATGTTGGCATTTTCTAAGGGGGAGTTTTATTTGAACTTATTTGATCAAAGAAATCTTCATTTTGTTTGTCATCATCAAAAAGGGGGAGATTGTTGACCTTGGTTTTGATGATTACAAAATGTAGATTTGGGCTAATGTTTTTATGTGAGCAATTTGTTAGAACAGATTCTTGTGGCACAAAAGAAGAAGCAAAAACAGGGCACTCATGTGGGACGTCCAAAAGGAAGCTATCGGACGTCCGAAAGGATGAAGAACATCAAGAAGGAAACTCTGTCGGACGCTCGTGAGGAAGCATCGGACGTCCGGAAGGATCGGACGCATGCCTCGGACGCACATCGATCGCATCGGACGTCCGAGAAATTTCGCAAAGATTTGATGACTCTCTGACGACGTTCGGACGCAGGGTTCGGACGTCCGACAGGTGGTTTGGACGCAGGGTTCGGACGTCCGACAGGCCAACGGCTAGTTTTCACAGCATTTAATATTTGACCGTTGGAGAGCCTTTTGGAGCCATTTCTCACCTTCTATAAACACACCAAAGCACAAGAAGACAAGAGACTTTTGCCAACACAAAATACAAGCTTACAAGTGAGATTTTTGAGTAGAAAGATTCTTTGTTGGTTGTATAAGGGGTTGGAAAGTTGGGTTGTGAGGTTGCTCAAGTGAAGGTTACTCTCTAGGTGGAGTAAAACCTTGGTGAAGGTTGCCTCATTTGTTTAAAATAGTTCTTAATTGGGTGAGTGATCTTTCAAGTGTAGGTTGTTGAGGGTTAACTAGAATAGTTGTAAAACTCCTTGGCTCAACCAAAGTGTGTTTGGGGTGAGGAAGGAGTGAGCCTTCACTTGTACATCTTGGTTAGCATCACCATCTATTGAAGAAGCTATTGGATTGATATTTGGTTTGCATTTCTTATCTTTTCTCTTTAATTAAGTTTTCTTTATTGTGCTTAAATTTGATATATCTTTGTGCATCATTGTGAAATTGTTTGTACTCATTGGGTTGCACCAGGCCTTACATCTTTAAAAAGGGTTTGTTTACTTTTCCAAAAAACCACTTTTTGGGTGACTTGGTACACCCTAACTCTATACCAAGTGGCGACTCCATTTTCCATTCAAAACCCTTTTTGAACTTTGTTTGGCCAAACCGTCGCATTTTCAAGTCCCACGGCCTTTTATTTTCACACACGTTCACATACACACTACTTTCACACATTCAAAAAGTGGGGCGCGACAGTTGGCGACTCCACTGGGGACTTCCTAAGTGGGTCCAAGCATTTGATTTAGCTATTCTTTTCCTTTTTCTACCCTTTTTATGCATAGCATTTGGATATTAGGGTTGCATTTTTCCTTTTTAGGACTTTTTGCCTCGCGCGCATATCAAACTATTCCCTCGCTTGTGTATGTATGATTGGTTGCTTGGATGTATGTTGTACTTGTTTTATCTCGCGCTTTGCATTGCATTTGGGTGGGGGGGACATACCCTAGAGCCTCGCGTTGGTTCTTGATCCCTCCCGTCCAAACGAGCACTTGCATACGTGCATACGCTTTAATTTTTTCACCCCCTCATTTATTTTTTCTTTTAGTGGCTTGTCACGCCACTCCACCCTGTTAGGATTTTAGACGACCCACTTGGACGTGTGATCGTGACACGACGTGTGCGTAGCACGATCCGAGGGGTCACTTAATCTTCCGCTTTAAGCTTTGGGTTAATAGCCTTTAGCTTTTAGTCGAAGATTGAGGATTTTTGATAGATTCACTCAGACATGTGGCCGTGACACGACGTGTGCGTAGCAATGTCTGGGGAATCGCTCGAGCCACCAACAAAGAACCTTGGGATTGATGACCTTTGGTTTCTAAGTCTGAAGGCTCGGGGACCTAAAACCTATCGAGTCTAGATGCATTAGTGAGCCCCAACCTCATGCATCCATGATAGTTTTACCTAGGATAGCGTCTGCCTTACCCTATTAGGGACACTATTCACGAGGGGAGGGGTCCAACCCCTTTCTCCCTTTTATTGATTTATTTCCTTGTATTGATTTCGTTGCTACAATGTGTTATGTGTATTCATCTGCCTGAACTAACTTTTCTTGGTTTTGTGTCCCCATTGCATTCACAAACCCTAGCAAATAAGAGGTCTGGCATGACCTTCTTTTAGAGCCTACCCGTGTAGATAGGATATTGCACGTTTAAAGATTTTGGTATATTGCATTCATAGATTAATAATTGCATAGCATTCTAAGCCAACCTTGGCGTATAAAGGGTCCTTTAGGTCATATTTCATTTCAAACTGCATGTTTTATCGCTTTAATAAACTGGCATCATGCATAAACTGATGCGAGACGCGGAAGCTACTTCGGATCTAGAGGAACACGATGAAGATTTGACGGAGTTGAACCCGAACTTCGACCACTCAAGAACAGATTTAACGGTAGAGGACGCCACAATCAAGTATGTGTGCTTGATTGATAAGTCAAGAACAGCCTAGGATCAACTCTAGGATGTTCAACTTAGCTTTTACAAGCTAAGGGAATTTGCCACAAGGAATGGACGAAATTCTGGAAATTTTATTCAATACTCTCAAAAACTGAATGTAACATGCGGCTTGAGGCTATTAATAGCCGTGACTAAGACATAATAAACTGGAAAAATAACAAGGAAAGTTCGGCCAGCCCCCTGGGCCTTCACTTGACCGAAAGCTAGCCCAACTAACTATAGATCCCCGTACGGCTCAGCGAGGGTACTTAACTGCGGCTCAGCCCGCCGTTTGGAGCTTGAACACTCGCATCTTCAATTGTAAGCAGCATTTTAGTAGTCGTGCAAGGATATTCCAACTCAATTCCTTCAATGCCCGGTTTCTCTTGGGTTTGGATGGCACGTACCAAGGCTTGGAGGGACTCCTTGAATCTCTTAGCTCGTGCTCGTGTCACTGGGCCTTGGGGCACCTTCACAGGGTCTACTTGTACACTTTGGGCCTCGTGCTCAACCGCATCATTCCCCTCCTCTTGAAAAGGATTTGCCCTCAAATCGTACTCGTCCCCTGCAATAAATGGACTTAGATCAGCAACATTGAATGTAGCACTAACAGTATACTCACCAGGCAGATCTAAGCGGTATGCGTTGTCGTTGATGCGCTCAATAACTTGAAAAGGCCCATCTCCTCGTGGTGACAGCTTGCTTTGCCGTTGTTTTGGAAACCTCTCCTTGCGCAAATGTAACCAGACCCAATCACCTGGTTCAAAGACAAGCTTGCGCCTGTGCTTATTAGCTTGTTGGACATAGGCTGGTTTGTTAGGCAATGGTGCTCCAGGAATGAGATCGATTTGGTGCTCGATTCCCCTTAGCGGTGGTAGTCCATCAGGTACATCCTCAGGAAATATGTCCTCAAATTCATCTTTGGCTTTTGCTAGCAAGCTTAGCTTCCCCTTATTTTCTTCTCTCATAGCCAACCCACTTGTTGCCTTTTTCTTCCCTAGGGGTTCGGCCCTACTCTCTCCTTTTTCTTCCTCACTTTTCTCTCGCTTTTTCCTCTCAAGTTCTAGCTCATACTCCTTTTGGAGCCTCATTTGATCTTCATACACTTGTTTTGGGGTGAGAGGTACAAGTGTCACCGTTCTATTGCAATGAGTAAAGACATATTTATTAGCTCTTCCCTTGAATTCGGCATCGCGATCATATTGCCAAGGCCGTCCAAAAATGAGGTGACTTGCTTGCATTGGCACGACATCACAAGTAACCTCGTCTTCATACTTGCCAATTCGGAATGGCACTTTTACTTGTCTAAACACACGGACTTCCCCTTCATTGTTCAACCATTGAAGGCGATAAGGTCTTGGATGTTTGATAACTTGGAGCCCTAGCATTTCTACCATGAGTAGACTAGCGACATTGGCACAACTCCCACTATCAATAACAACACTACACACCTTATCCTTGATATGACACCTTGTGTAGAAAAGGTTGTCCCGTTGTACCTCCATTTCCTCCTCTTTGGCGCGGGTAGTGAGGACCTTTCGAACCACTAGGCATCCAATCTCCTCATGCGTAGGTATCTCCTCACTCGATTCATTGTCTTCCTCTTCTAGAGGCGGTATCCCCTCGTACTCCTCTTCCTCATCTGATACAATTTCCCCATTTGGCAACATCAGCATGGTCCTTTGGCTGGGGCATTGAGAAGCGATATGGCCAAATCCTTGACACTTAAAGCACTTGGTGTCTCGACCACGCAGTTTGGTAGCTGCATTATTAGCCTCAAAGTCAGGCTTGGGCGTTGCCTTGGAAGGGAGGCCATTCGGCCTTGGAGGGTAAGAAGGAGCTGCGGCTTTCTCCTCCCTTTTTGGTTGAGAAGTGCGCCAATTTCCAGCTTGATAAGTAGTGCTTTGTCGCGCAGTACCCCTCCTCTTGAGGCGCCGTTCAATTGTAACCGCCTTCTCGAGCATTTCATTCATGTCGAGGTAGTGTTGGAGTTCCACTACTTCGGCAATCTCGGGCCTCAATCCATGTAGAAAACGAGCCATAGTGGCCTCTCCATCTTCACGTAAATCCGCCTTCATGATGGCCATTTCCATCTCCTTGTAATAATCCTCAACTGACATGGACCCTTGGTTGAGAGCTTGTAGCCGACGGTGTAGATCTCGACTATAGTAGCTCGGAACGAACCTTTTTCTCATCAGACTCCTCATTTCCTCCCAAGTTTCCAAAGGTCTCTCACGATTTCTCCTTCGGCTTAGTCTAAGTTGGTCCCACCAAATGGAGGCGTAGTCAGTGAATTCTACGGCTGCTAGTTTCACCTTTTGCTCCTCCGTATAGGTGTGGCATTCATAGACTAACTCAATTTTCCGTTCCCATTCCAAGTACGCCTCGGGGTCCGACTTGCCTTGGAATGAGGGAATCTTGAGTTTGACACCTTTAATGGTGTCGTCTCCTCGACGTTGGAACCTTTGATCATTTTGGTACCTTCCCTCAAACGCTTCCTCTTCATCGTTTGAGTATGCCGATTCTTTGCCCTTACTCGGGGTAGGTGGAGGTCTCGAGTTCTCCAACTGATCAATTCGATCATGCAATGGCTCAATTTCATTCTTGAGCAATCGCTTGAACTCCCCCATCATGGCTTCCAACTGTAGTTTGATGTCCATGGTTTGGCTACCCACTCCACTAGACATATTTAGTTCACCTGCAAAACAAATAAACAAAAACGAGTTCCTCTCTCTTTTTTTTTTTTTTTTAATACGATGTATAGGTCACTCACACTCGTGTTTCACTCAAGTGTATCACTCTCTAATAATCTTACCAAGCAATTCCTTGGCTTGCTAGTCGCTCGAGTTGAACAAACCAGAGGTCACCGCAGTGTACGTTCTTGACTAGTCAACAAGTGACACACAAGCTAGTAGCAATAAATGGAGGTGAATGACTGAAGACCTAGACACGACTCAAGACTCAGAATATAGCTGGACAATAACTAACGACTCAAAAGAAAGTAAGACAATTAACTTGAATGCTGAAATTTTGAAAATCCTAGAAAACTCTACCCGAAACCCAATTTTCTGGAATTTGTTGAGCTGCTGGTCCGTGGTCTTTTTGGTAAGGGTTTTGGAGTATTTTGGGTGGCCTTAGGCTGCTCAAATAATGGGCAATCTACTACCTAAAACTCAGCCCAATCGGGTGGCACAATTGCTCCAACGGTTTTAGGAAAATTCAAGAATTCAAGATTCGGAAATTGGAAAGTTTGATCTGATTTGGACACTTGGGGTTGCCAAGGATTGGAAACCTTAGAGTTTGGTCAGATTTGGGAGTCCCAAGTGGTTCAAATTCGAAATTTTGGGGCTGGTCAGATTTGGAAGTCAGATTTTGCACCAAATTTGGTAAACTTGTAGGCTGTCAAGAATTGGGTGTTGTTCAGATTTGGAAGTCCAAGTTTGAATCAGATTTGGTGGCTTGAAGGCTGACCAAGACTAGGGCTGTTCAGATTTGAAAGTCCAAGTTTGAATCATATTTGGTAAAACTTGAAGGCTGGTCAAGAATTGGAAACTAGAGCCGTCTTTCTTGAAAATTTTTTTTTTGACCTTTGAATCAGATTTGGTAAAACTTGAAGGCTGGTCAAGAATTGGAAACTAGAGCCGTCTTTCTTGAAATTTTTTTTTTTTGACTTCTGTTGGGGTGTTTTCACACAATAGCCAGCTAGTTTAGACCACAATTTCACAGCAATTAACGTAAACAACTTGGACAGATTTGGTTTCAAGATCAAAGTTCCATGAAAACAAGAACACGGTTGAAGGTTTATTTCAGGTTTCAAGACTGCCAAGATTAACCTCTTTGATCCAAGAAGCTCAAGACTTCCCCAATAAGGTTTTGATGTTCGAGTTTTGCAAAGCAACAACACAAAGGTTCAAGAAACAAGTGCAAACAGATTCGGTATCCCAGCAAATTAATTCCAGCAACGACTCAAGGGAATGACAATAAGGTATGCAACACAAGAGATTTTTTTTTTTTTTTGGATTTAAACAGAACATAAACACAAGACAAAACTGGACAGAAAATTTCAGACAACAAGTAAACAACAAAGACAGATTTCTGACAAGGAAACAACAAAGACAGATTTCTGACAAGGAAACAACAAAGACAGATTTCGGACTTGACAAACCCGAGCACTTGAGCTACGAATTTAGAAGACTAAAATAGATCTAAAAACGATAAAAAGGGATATTCGTGATACCTCTAACTAGCTCTGATGCCAGCTGATGCGAGACGCGGAAGCTACTTCGGATCTAGAGGAACACGATGAAGATTTGACGGAGTTGAACCCGAACTTGGACCACTCAAGAACAGATTTAACGGTAGAGGACGCCACAATCAAGTATGTGTGCTTGATTGATAAGTCAAGAACAGCCTAGGATCAACTCTAGGATGTTCAACTTAGCTTTTACAAGCTAAGGGAATTTGCCACAAGGAATGGACGAAATTCTGGAAATTTTATTCAATACTCTCAAAAACTGAATGTAACATGCGGCTTGAGGCTATTAATAGCCGTGACTAAGACATAATAAACTGGAAAAATAACAAGGAAAGTTTGGCCAGCCCCTTGGGCCTTCACTTGACCGAAAGCTAGCCCAACTAACTATAGATCCCCGTACGGCTCAGCGAGGGTACTTAACTGCGGCTCAGCCCGCCGTTTGGAGCTTGAACACTCGCATCTTCAATTGTAAGCAGCATTTTAGTAGTCGTGCAAGGATATTCCAACCCAATTCCTTCAATGCCCGATTTCTCTTGGGTTTGGATGGCACGTACCAAGGCTTGGAGGGACTCCTTGAATCTCTTAGCTCGTGCTCGTGTCACTGGGCCTTGGGGCACCTTCACAGGGTCTACTTGTACACTTTGGGCCTCGTGCTCAACCGCATCATAAACCCTAGAAGGGGAATGCCATTTAGGGGATCCCGTGGTAGGAATAAGCCACCTTGTGTCTCGGATACTTAATCCAAGGAGACTTGCACGTTTATATTTTGTACCATCCAAAGAGGTAGTGCACAAGGTAAGGTAGGATCCAATCATTTTCATAGAGCGATCTTTGGAATATGAGCGTCTAATAATCACTTTTTGGCCACCTTATCAAAATTGGTAAAATCCCTGGCGTAAAGGACATTAATTGGAACAAATTCACCAATATTTCCTCACTATTGAGACGATAAATCAATTGAGGCCAAAATTTGATTTTAGAAGGCTCATAGACCAATGCATCGCAATAAGCCGTCAATTCCATTCAATTAATTGGACCATTTTATTCCTCAATTTCATCCAGTCCATTTTATCCATTTGTTCAATTTTAGGGCAATTTAATCGATTTTGAATTCATTTGACTAATTTACCCATTTTAGGGCAATCTAGTCGATTTTGAATAGATCACTAATTTCATTTAATCCATTTGATTAGTTTACCCATTCTTAGGTCAATTCAATCAATTTTGAATAAGTCGTCCGATCCATTTGATCAGTTTACCCTTTTTAGGGTGATCTAGTCAATTTCGAATAAATCATCCGATCCATTGGACCGATTTGCCTAGTTTTAGGGCGATTTGGTCGGTTTTGAATAAATCATCATTTCACTCGATCTGTTTGATCAATTGACTTCATTCAATTCATTTGATTAGTTTAATTCATTTTTAGGGTTATCCATTCAATTTTGAATAAATAATCAAATTTCATTCAATGCATTTGACCATTTTACCCTTTTTAAGGTGATTCGGTCAATTTTTCAATAAATCATCAATTTCATCCAACCCAGTCAACTAATTAGGGTTTTAATGTCAAATTTCAGATTGAAGCGCCTAGTTGTTCACCCATTGCATTTTTATTTGATTTGGATAAATTAGGGTTTTGATCCGTGTTAGGAAATTTCAAATTTCTTCAAACTCGCCAAAGTTAAATTAATTCTTGTGCCAATCAAAACCAATCATTCATTCGGAGTTGTCCTCGTTTTGTTGGAGAGCTCCCGCTGTTCAATTGGTCCAAAATTTCCAAATTACTTTCTAATCAAATGTCGATAAGTTGATCGGATCCATCAGGTATGGTATCGTGCCTACCTCAGAGGATTACATCATTCTAGGCCTACCCTTGGCACAAAAAGGGCCCCCCGATAGGACATGCATCCGAATTTTTTGGAACATCTACTAACTCTTGTCTTTTTCTTTTCCTTTGTTTTATTTTTGTTAAAAAAGCTAAGCGAGGGCTAAATCTAAAGGCAATTCCTTTCAAAATTCTCAGGTAATATTTAAACATAGCTTCTCGTCGAAGCTCCATCATAACGCGATCCCGTAGTCGAGCCCAAAGGAATCGTGTAGACATGAGTTCTCAGCCAGAATCGTCTGATAAGATCGTTGCAACTACCCAGCCGGAAGCCGCAAGTCCCGGGGTTCAGTTGACTGAATTACTTACCAGATTTGGGGAAATGGCATCTGAAATGGCCGCCCAAAAGAAGTTGATCGACGATCTCATTAGTAGCGGAGTGCAGCCCGAGCCTCCGCCCGTCAAACAACCGGAATCCGAGCCATTTGTCATTCCTCCAATTCAAACCACTTTTGAGGGAGTTTTCAACCCGCAGTATGCTTACGCTCAAAATCCTCCGTTCTATCCTCCCTATGGGCAGGGATTTCAGCCTCAAGGTGGTCCAAACATGCCTCCTGATCCACAAGCTTTTTATCACACTGCTGCTGAGCCATTCCTACCAGACCATACTGTTCAAACCAAGCCAGAAATGGGGGAATCTTCCGCTCCCGTTGATATAAAGCTGCTCAAACGCCTTGACCGTTTTGATGAGTTTATGAGAAAGAGTCAGGGGTTGAACAAGCAAGGAGTCCTGGATTACGATGAGCTTTGCCTCTTTCCAAACGTGCAATTGCCTGAGGGGTTCAAAACCCCTAAGTTTAACAAGTACGATGGAACTGGCAATCCCAAAACGCACCTCCGTCTGTTTGCTAACAAATTGGGAAGGCCCATAGATGACGAGAATCTACCTTTACGGTTGTTCCCAGAAAGTCTGGAGGGGGATGCACTCGATTGGTACTCCAATCTGAAGCCCGAAGAAGTAAAAACCTGGATTGACTTGTCCAATACTTTTGTAAGGCAGTATGAGTATAATTGCGAGCTGGCTCCGACACGAACTGCGCTGGAAGGGACAAAGAGAAAACCCTCTGAGGACCACAAAACCTATGCTAAGAGATGGAGGAAAATAGCTGTAAAAGTCGAGCCACCAATGACTGAGGACGAAATCATACGCACTTTCATTAAAGCACATGATCCGCCGTATTTTGAAGAAATTTTTCGCATGACTGGATGCTCGTTCGCTGCCATTGTCAATAAACTTGAGGAGTACGATGACTTCGTGAAAGCTGGGAAGATTGTTAATGTCTCTGCCCTCAAATCCCAGTTGGATGCCTTACAAGGACAGGGGAATAGTGGGAAGAACCCGCAACTTAAAAAGAAAGAGGGGGAAATCACTTTTGTCTGGGATCGAAACCCTATCCCAAGACCTAGACCTCGACAATACCCCACCTATTCAAACCCTTACCCTTACTATTCAAACCCTCATCCTGTTTATCACACCAATATCACTCATCCTCGACCTCGCCCTAATTACACCAACTCGCCCAGAGCCCCTTTTCAAATATCTCAACCTAACTCTCAACAAATTCGATCCCGACCTCCCTACAATCAACAATTTCCTCCACCAAATAGACCCACATATGATTATCCCCAACCTACTGAAACCTACAGCCAAAGCCGTACCCGAACATTCACCAATCTAGGCAGGTCGTTGGACCAGTTGTATGAGCAATTAAAGGCTGCTGGTAAAATAGGTGTGATTCCCCCTCCAACTTACCCTTATGGCATGCCTGCCGGATACAATCCACAGTCCGCTTGTGCCTATCATTCGGGAGCACCGGGTCACTCAACCGCTGATTGTAAAGCCCTTAAGCACAAAGTCCAAGACATGATCGAGGCTGGGGAAATAGTGCTAAGGGGAAAGGGTGAACAAGGACCAAGTATAAGTACAAACCCCTTTCCCAAACACAAGGACACCTTGGAGGCATCCATCTCCAATGACGAAATTTGAAAATCTTGAGGGAACCTTGCACAATTTGGATGGCTAAGTATCTTCCCTCTCGAAGCGAATTTTGGTAAATCTAGGGGTTGTTATTTACTAAAGTTCACAAAAACTACTTCTTGCATATGTGAATAGTTTAATGAAAGCATCTTTTGCAATTGAGTTTTTGTCTTGTTTCCGCTTTGATTTGGAGTTTCATGAAATGCACAGTTTTGTTTTATTTATTTGATTTTTGTCCTGATTTTTTTTTAAGATGGCCAAAGATGAAATTATTTGACCCCTTGAATATCACTGTGCTGGAATCCGATGAAGCCGCACATTGAAAAATCCATTCATTAAAAATCCCTTCATTAAAAACCCCTTCATTGAGAAAAACCCTTCATAAGAAAATCTCTTCATTAAGAATCCTTTCATTGAGAAAGCCTACATTGAAAAATCCTTTCATTGACAAAATCCCTTCATTGATAAAATTCCTTCTCTGCCAAGTTCGAAGCTGATTGGTTAAAGCAGCGTCACCGACGATTGATTCTGATTGATGAAAAGCAGTTGAATGCCATGTGCCATGGCCAATGTTACCATAACGCATGGCCTATGTCCGCCACCGATCCTTTGGAGAAGGGGACAAAGAGTTAAAGCGAGTTTTGCCAATGAAAGATGAAGCCAAAGATGAATTCGCTTCAAAATGGCAAGGTTCATTGGTCGTTCAAATGGTGTTGCCGAGCGGAACATTTGTTCTAGATGGATGGACAAACATTCTCTCAACCTATCAACTCAGACATGTGTAAGAAGTTTTTATTTTTGATCATGCAAATTTCTTTTGGAAATCATGCAAGGGGCGAAACAAAAGTCAGGCCATCTTCCTTTCCAATCAAAACATTTCATCCCTCGTCATCCCCTTTGAGCTATCAGAACAATGATTTTCGTTTGGCAGCCCCTGAGAATTGCAAACCCCACACTGGGGCAAATTTATGTTGAGGAGAGATGATCAAAAGAGAAAAGGAGAAAGAAAAAACCCCACACTGGGGCAAATTTAGTTTTTAAAAGGAAAAATGCAAAAGTGAGGAAATGCAATGAAAAATGCAAAGAGAGAAATTCAATCAAACTGGGGCAAACTTCCCTCAGTTTCGTTCAAAATTGGAAATAATTTCAAAATGATGCAATCTCAGGTTATTTCACACCTCTCATTAAAAATTTTCTTTCAAGCCTCAACTTTTCTTGAAAACACCCCACCTGACCTCATTACAAAAACCCAAAGTCCTGGCTTTCGTCACTTGCTGTGTTTCTATTGGGAAGTTTGCTAATCAACTGGCGAGTGATGTCCATAATGCCTTCGTTTAAGTTTATAAGGGAAGCGCATTTTACTGATGCCAGCAATCTTCAACTTACATTCCTGAGTCGATTATGGTCGAGCTCTTCCATTGCTTCCTTAGGTGAAAACCCGAAATGGCACCTCAAAAGAAAAGGAGAAAAAGAAGAAAGAAAAGAAAAACAAAACAAAACAAAAGGTGGTGGAGGCAACCTTGGTGAAAACCCAAAAGGGCGTCAAGTTAGGTTTCTGCAATGAGCATGCACGAGGAGGAATAGCTGGTGACTTGGCTCATTTGGATTTCTCTTCATTTTGCACTACTTCCGTCAAATATTGAATTCCAGAGCAAGGATATCCAGGGATTCGAATATAACATCCGTTGGCCAAAACTGTGTCACTTTGTGAAAAATATTCTTTTGCAAATACATTCTTATGAAACTCATTTTTTTCTCAATTGCTTGTATTCATGGCATTTTATAGGATTGCGCACAGTGGACTGTGTTTTGCATTCTTTTTCACATTCATTCCTGCATGACATGTGAAGTTACCTTGCATACATCATTCTTGGTCATTGAATTTTGGTGAATAACAATCCCCGTGGTTTACTCAAAGCATACTTGGATTCAATCATCTCTTGAAAAGGGTTAAGGTTCAACAAAGCCAGTTACGCAGGCTTCACAATATGGCAAAATGCATACCCGGTCAGTCTGGGAAAAGCAGTGACGTTTGGAAGCGACAAATCCAACTAAGTCAGATGCCGCAACAAAAGTTGGCGAAGGCATCAAAAGACTCATGTTTACACGATTCTCAAGGGCAAACGACTCAAATGACGGTGGCACTTTTCTTTGTCCTTTCTTTTTTGCAGAAAAATTCCACGCGTGAGAACAGTCACACTTCGCACTGGGGCAAGTATCGGAAAGGAGTTCCCTAGTGAACAAAGATGGATCGAAAATGTCACAAGCAAATTTGCTCAAAAGGATGCAGAACCAACTATAGGCTCAGATGCAAAGACTTAACCTCTACTGGGGCAAAGTTGTGAGCACTTTTTCAGGTAAGTATATTGGCATGCCATGATTTTAAGTTTATTCGGGTCAGTCCCATGATTTTAAATTTTATTCAGGTCAGTCCCATGATTTTAAATCTCTTGTTCGGGCCAGTCCCATGATTTTAAATTTTATTCGGGTCAGTCCCATGATTCTAAATTTTATTCGGGTCAGTCCCATGATTTTAAATCTCTTGTTCGGGCCAGTCCCATGATTTTAAATTTTATTCGAGTCAGTCCCATGATTTTAAATCTTGTTCGGGCCAGTCCCATGATTTTAAATTTTATTCGGGTCAGTCCCATGATTTTAAATCTCTTGTTCTGGCCATCCCATGATTTTAAATTTTGTTCGGGTCAGTCCCATGATTTTAAATTTCTTGTTCGGGTCAGTCCCGATTTTTAATTTCCTGTCTCGGGTCAGTCCCGATTTTAAATTTCTCGTCCGAGTCAGTCTCATCAAAGAGGGCCAGTCCTCATTTCAACAAATGAACAGTCGTCGACAAGCTTGCAGGTAAGTATTTGGTGTCTACTTCTTTGTCTCAAGTTTTTCCAAAACTCAGACAAAGAGGGGCAAACTGTAGACACCAAATTTTTAGAATAATTTCATTTACTATTTATTTTTATTTTTATTTGTCGTGTTAGTTTTTATTTACTTTTTAGTTATTTTTTAGTTTTTATTTGTAAGTTTTTAGCATAGAATTTCTCGAAAAAGAAAAAAAGAGGAAAAAGGAAAAAGCATTCAAAAAATATGATTTAGTTGTTTTGATTTAAATTCAATGTTTTCTTGGGAAAAATATGAAAAATAAAAAAAGGGGAAACCCGATTGCGGGTTT
>NW_020863906.1:0-13506 GCF_003713205.1 Coffea eugenioides
TCCATACCATTTGAATTGATGTGTGATGCAGTGATTATGCGGTTGAGCATTTTTGGGAGCAAAAAGAAAGAAGGACGGTTGCACGTCATTTACTATGCTAGCAAGTTGCTAAATGAAGCACAACTCAATTATGCAACCACAGAAAAAGAGCTATTGGCAGTGATATTTGCTTTGGATAAATTTAGATCTTATCTAGTAGGATCTAAAGTTATTATATATACGGACCATGCGGCTCTTAAATATTTGTTACATAAAAAAGATGCAAAACCAAGACTAATTCGGTGGATTCTTTTATTGCAGGAATTTGATGTGGAAATAAAAGACAAAAAGGGAACAGAGAATCTAGTAGCGGATCATCTATCACGCCTAGAATATATTCCAGTCAAGGATCAAGTTCCTATTCAAGAGAATTTCCCGGATGAGTTTGTCCTAGCAATTATCAATTCTCCATGGTATGCTGATATTGCTAATTTTTTGGTAAGTGGAGAGATTCCAAAGGGAATTAATTACCATCAAAGGAAGAAATTCTTACATGATGTCAAAAGTTACTTTTGGGAGGAACCATTGCTGTATAAACATTGTGCCGATGGTATGGTACGTAGATGTATTCCCGAAAACGAGGTACATAATATTTTATATCATTGTCATAACCTTGAAACAGGTGGACATTTTAGCACCTCAAAAACTGTGGCAAAGGTATGGCAATCAGGGTTTTATTGGCCAACTATGTATCGAGATGTTCGGGAATATGTTAAAAGTTGTGATGCATGCCAAAGAACTGGAAATATATCTCGAAAGAATGAAATGCCCCTAACTACCTTCTTAGAAGTTGAATTATTTGATATATGGGGTATAGACTTTATGGGACCATTTCCAAGCTCTTTTAATAATAAGTACATCTTAGTAGCAGTGGATTATGTTTCTAAATGGGTAGAAGCAATCGCTTCACCTACTAATGACTCTAAGGTTGTACTCCGATTCCTTAAAAAGAATATTTTTTGTAGATTTGGTATACCTAAGGCCATAATAAGTGATGAAGGAAAACATTTTTGTAACAAACAACTGGATTCCTTATTGTTTAAATATGGCTGTAGGCACAAGACATCACTCCCGTACCATCCTCAAGCCAATGGACAAGCGGAGCTAGCTAATCGTGAGATAAAGCTCATTTTGGAGAAAACTGTGAATAAATCACGCAAGGATTGGGCTACAAAGCTAGATGACACACTATGGGCTTACCGAACGGCATTTAAGACTCCCTTAGGGATGTCGCCGTATCGTTTAGTCTATGGAAAAGCTTGTCACTTACCTGTAGAAATTGAACATAAAGCTTATTGGGCTATTAAAGCAATTAATATAGATTTTAATCTTGCAGGTGGAAGGAGATTACTTGAGTTGAGTGAATTGGAGGAACACCGGTTACATGCATATGAAAATGCCAAAATTTACAAAGAAAAGATCAAATATTGGCATGACAAGCACATTATTCCTAAACAATTTCAGGTAGGGCAAAAAGTGCTTTTATTCAATTCACGCCTGAGGTTATTTCCAGGAAAATGAATCAAGGTGGTTCTGGACATTTGAGTCATCAGTATTTCTTGGGGGTTGAAGTGGAAATTCAAGAAATAAAGGTTTATAGGTCAATGGCCAACGGAGTGAACCTACTTGGAGGGTTGGGCAATGGACAGCAAGAATGACATTTGAGGTGAAAGGGAACTGTGATAAACAACTCACCCGGTCGTTTGCGTTAAGGTGTTTTTGATTCATTTAAGGGTACTTGTATTTTGACAGTGGTTCGTGATTAGTGGCTGATAAGGATCTCAGCCATTGACTTGGGGAGTACTTCTTTCTTTTCTTTTCTTCTTTTGTTTCATTTCTTTCCTACACATTGAGGACAATGTGTAATTTAAGTGTGGGGGGAGAAATATGTGTGATACTTGTGGTTTTAGTTGTGTTTGATATAATTCTTGTGCTTAAATGGTGTTTCTTGTGGTTGCTGGCAGGGAGTTTTAGTCCACTTTTAAGGGGAGATTCTGTCAAAATTTTTCCAAAACCTTATACATATATATGTTATTAACTATAATAAATAAATAAAATTTTGTCACTTATCCTTTTGAAATAAATATATGCGGTTTTGATACTTCTTTTCTTATGAAATTTGGAAATGATTTTTATGTGATTATAATTTTTACATTTATAGGAAAGTATATCTAGTAAAGTGGAGAAAATTATGCCTACATTTTGTATATATGATGAAAATTCTTCTTTTTATCTAATTTTATAAGATAAGAAATTAATATGGTTAATAAGTGTCATACTCTTCTCATGATTACTCTTAGAGGGAATTTTATTATATATATACATCAAAAAAAAAAAAAAAGTGTTATCTACTCGCAATGATTCTCGTACGAGTAACCGGGGTTGGCATCTACAATGTGACATCGGTAAAAGGTACTTGAATTAAGAAGTATGCAAGCAATGTGAAATGTTGAGTAACCGGGGATCTGCATCTAAAAATGTTGATCTTCGCGTCAAAAGGCATTTTTCACAACTTAAGTAATATTTAATCCTTAAAATATATATATATATATAAAAAAAAGAGAAAAAAAAAGAAGAAGTAAATATATATATATAAAAAAAAAAGAGAAAAAAAAAAAGAAGAAGTAAATTAAATCCCTCTTTAAGAAAAATAAGAAGTTGATCATGAGATTAGTTAGCATCTTTATTGACTATAGGAGTTGCTTGCTTGCGAAATTGGATAAAAATAAGAAGTTGAGTTGAATTGGTAAAATTATGGTATACTTGGCTCTTCTTTGCTTGATATTATGAGTACTTGAACTTAATGGAAAAATCACATAAGGTTATTTACCTTGATTCAAGGAAATGGAGTTGAAATACTACATATGTTTATTTTCAATTTTGGATCATTGATGGTTGGAATTTCATATTGCTTGAGGACAAGCAATGATTCAAGTGTGGGGGTATTTGATAAGAGTTTATTTTACGTATTTTTAAGTGCATTTTATTAGTTAATTTTGAGTTGATTATTTAGTTTTATAAATAAAATAAAGAGGTTTTTGGTAAAATTATATATTTTTGGTAAAAGTGGATAATATTGCATTTCTATTGATTTTAATGGTAAAAACTTCATTTTTATGCAGGAATAATGATTCAATCACCAAAGGATGTCAAATGAGGTAAAAAATAGAGATTTGGTGATGAATTCAAGTGGCAACAAGAAGAATGAAGTGAAAAATGTTCAAGTGAGGAAATGCAATACAAGTCAGTTTTGACACTCTTCAGTATTTTGACCATATCTGGAGCTACACTTATCGGATTGAGGTGATCTTTATACCATTTTAAAGCTAAGAAAGAGACCTACAATTCGTATGAATACATCGAAATCCATTTCTGCCATCTTCATGGGCAAAACGTTGGAATACAGAAGCTGCATTCTGTGGTCGGAAGTTAAAACAGAGGTTTGAACAGGTGACAGTATTTCGATCATATCTCAGGTTACAATGCTCCGATTTGGATGATTCTTGAAGCATTGGAAAGCTAACTCAAAGGGCTACAACTTTTGTGTTTTGCACAAAAGCTAGTTTGGCCTTTATCATGGAGAAAATCGCAGTTGAAATAAGGCCAGAGTGAAAACGCGAGTAGAAAAAACGCGAGTTTATACCGCGTTTTGTGTAGGCGCGTTTTATAGCCGAAATTCTGCAATTTGACTCAGTCAATTCTCTTGTGTGCATACCACTTTCCAGCTATAAGATGCAAGGGAATTCGGTGCACATGCTTCTGCAATAAAAGAGAAGACCAAATGAGTGTGGACAAAAGGAAACATCATATCTTTGACTTCTTTTTTACAAAATCTGAGTGGAGAAAATTATGAAGTGAGAGGAATGGAATTTCTACCACCTTTTATGCAGAAATACAGGGGAGAAGCCTGGATGACCATACGTAGCTAGTTTTCCTTCTTGCAACAAGTTTTCTCTCTAGTTAAGAGTTCTTAGAGAAGCATTTAGAGTTTTCACTTGTAATCATATTGTGCAAGAACATAGCAGGAATTGGAGAGCTTCACCTTCAATTGGCTAAGCTTTCTTTTATCTTTCTTATACTTGTACTTTATGATGTTTTGCATTAATAAACTTGTGAATATGAGTGTTTTATCATTCATGAGTAGCTAATTTTCTTTATCTAGGGAGTAGATGAAACTTATGGCCAAATGATATGAAGTGATTGTTATTCATTCTTGTTATGTCTTGTATTAACTTATCTACTTGTGTATGTTGGATTACTTGTTGTTGCTTGATCACCAATAGCAGGTTTATAGTTATTTTTATTCATTGAGAAATGGTAAAAATAATGGAATGACACAAGTAGAACTTGAGTTGTATATTCATGAGAATAGAAATACGTTCAAGTGGATGAAATCTGCATTTCATGTGCGAATAAGAACAGATTTAGTATTTACCAAGAGATTAGGACAAACTAATCTGTTTTAACCCATTATTATCATGAGAATGTGATTTTGGTATTTCTGGAAATGAATCCTTGGTTAAACAAGAGCAGTAACAAGTGTTGAATTAATTCATTTTAGATCTTTTGTGTCATAAGTGGAATCTACATCCCTAGATCTTAATATTTAGTGAATTCTACTCCCCTTGAGATATTGCATTTATCTATTTAAGAATTTTTGTAGTTGAATTAAAATCTGAAGTTTCTGCTCAAATTAATTGTGAGTCTAAATAATAGAGTAAATTAGTATCTAATAATTGTTTTAAATTGCTCCTCGTGGGATCGACCCGATACACATCTCGTACTACAATTGCGACCTGTATACTTGCAGTCCAACGGGTGTAAATTCGGAATTAAACTTGCACTTAAAGTAAAAACCCGTCAACATGAGCATGGGCCCGGCAAAGGACAGCGTCCGTGAAATAGCTACCGAAACCGGGTGGAAGGAGTTGTAAACATGGGACCCACTTTAGTATATGGACTGTATTATTGTGAATAAACATGCACCCCAGACAAGTTGTGGGCATGTTTTATGACCCCCAAAACAAGTTGTGGGCGTCCCCCATTTTGGAATATACGGGAGTAGATCGTTGATTATAAATTGGCGCGAAGAGAAGTAAAAAATAGTGGGAAGAGTAGAAATAATAGGATCGAATTTGTTTAAAAAAAAAGAACCGAAATTATATATATAAACCATACATATGATCATAAATCAAGATTATTAAGCGGTAAATGTTTATTTAAAGAAAGAATTATGTTGATTTAAACTAAATTGTTAGTTGATGCAAATGAGTGAATATATACATAATTGACCCAAAATTTTAGGTGAGTAATCGTAAACATAATTAACACATTATTTGAAAAAAATCAAAATTTGTGGTTGTGGATAATTAATCACAATCATAATTAACATAGTGAATTTGATTCACAAACATAATTATATAGTTGACATAATGACTTTTAAGCCAGTATTGAAAATCAATCTGGAGTGTAATTTACACTTTGCAATAGCAGTTGTTCAATTCCAAATTAATTAAGACTATAACAATTGTTTGATCTTTATTACAAACAAAATTAAACTTATATTCGTTAATTATCATCGATTTTAATCTCAACTTCTGATTGAGTGACAACATCTTATCTTAACACATGTATTGAACATATCCAATCTCTCTTTCGATTTCAAGTTCACTATGTCAATTACAATTTTTGCTCATATTGAAAAGAACAATTTATGTTCTCCCTCAAACATATATTCAAGTCCTCTATGTCAATTATGTTTATAATTAGGCACCAACAAATTTAGTTTTGTTTTTAAAACAAAATTTTCAATTATATTTGTGATTACTCATCTGCAATATCAATTCCGATTTCAAAGCTATGAAATGAACTGTGATTGTCATATATCATGTACAATCATAATTATAGGAGTACAATGTCAATTATAATTAGAGAGTTTTTGGTGTCCAATTTAATATTGCTAATTATAGAAGCATAATGCTAATTATAATTTCACTAGTGAGTATAAAGGCATCCGTCTGGTTCGGTGTTGATTCGTTCAGCCCTCTCCAAATTTCCCATTGACTTCCTTGAATCCACTTAGGGGTGACAATTTCCGACATGATTTGAAAACACAATACGAGTCTTATACGAAATTAATAGGTTTAGGTTGAGGTTTCGCAGGTTTGGATCAGAACCGGGTCGAACCCGATGAACCCAAAAAGAAGTCGAATACGAGTCAATCCGTTGGTGACCCGATAACCCGTTTACGAATTAAAAATTATTTTATCTAACTAAACTAAGTTATTCTTTTTTTTTTCCAAAGGCATTAATCACTTAATCTTAAATGAATTTATTTAACTTGTGTGAAGTTAAAATTATTATATTTGGACAAATAATGTATTATATTATTTTTTACTTTTATACTGTTTTAATTTATTTTATATTTGGTTTGTGATAATACACTTTTACGGTGTTTTATTTATTTTAGATTTGGTTTGGGATTATTTATTTAAATTTTTATTACTTGATTATGTAATTAGTTTTGTGCAAAATTGGTTTTATTAAAAATTACAGTGATAAATTAATAAATTAAAATTAAATTTCGAGTAATTTCGGTTCAACCCTCCAACCTGAAATTTTTTGGGTTCGGGTCAAGTATCCTGACTCTTTTCGGTTTAGCGGGTCAAGTTCGGGTCAGCGAGTTTTCTTAAAAAGAATACATTGGAATGTCCTTCTTTAACAAATCCCAAAAAAAAAAAACAAAAAAAAGAGCCTACAGCCAAAATTTTTCATATATCCAAAATCTGGGAGACTAATGAGAATTTAAAGACAGACAAGACTTCCACCCGGTTTCGGTAGCAATTTCACGGACGCTAGTACACAGATAGACAAGACTTGCTTAAACAAGCAGAACCCGATGATGTTGCAAAACATGACGACCTGGAAAAATACGATTACGTCTACGGTGGAAATTGGGCATTAGATGATGAATAAATTTTTAAGAGGGCTTTTATTATAATTTTAAAATGTATTGCATTATTTCATCCAAGCACAACGCTTTCTCCAGTGTCCGGTACATTATTTCTTTGTGCGTCCCCACAGAGCACAGTTGGCCTCCTTGCATTGCTTCTGCCTACTGTGGGCAGAAAGTGAACTTTCCACCGTAGACGTAACCTTGAGTATAGGAGATCAGAAAGCTCAACCATGAGTTTACCTCCTTGCATTTCTTTATGATTTTCAGTGCAATAACTCCCATGAAAAAGAGTATAGGAGATCAGAAAGCTCAACCATGAGTTTACATTGAGTTGTATTAAGCAAAAGAGAAATTTCATGAATTTACCTGCTCCATGTCATCACAGGTCAAAACACCAAATATGCATGGAACACCTGGAATTCATTCAAAGGAAAATTAAATATTTCACCATTAAGGCACTGTAAATGTTTTGAGACTGCATTCCACGGACAGAATTGTCTGTATTTGAAACACAAAAATGAAGTTCTAAGTGTGCACACAACAACGCAAGTTGATGATTCCTAAACGCCTCAAGTACCAGTTATGAGGTATGTATCCGTAAGTTCCTACGCTAAACATTTTTCTCATCTTCTGACATTTGAGAATATAAGATCCTCTGCTTCCGTGTCTATGAGCACAAAATGGGAAAAATAGGTACAACCACTATGCAGTGCACTTATTACAAATAAGACAATTTCAAAGTGGTTCCAAGTTGCAATAAACCATGAACATCTTTCAACAACACAAGATGAGTGCTTTTAACACAAAAACCATCTGTCAACTAGGCAAAAATTTCCATCACTGCTACCACCTATGGATATGTAGTATTACACAGTTACCAATTTTTTATTCCTTTCTTAACAAAACTTGTTTAACTAAGCTACTGGATATCTAGCTAATACAATCAAATCTACCAAGGCTCCTCTAATGACGATTTCCCCTAGGGCTGAATTCATGCTTTTAGTATTTCAAGTTAGTAAGAATTGTTTCTCCAGATCATATAGTGGTTTAGATAGAAGCCATTCCCAGTATATGAAAACATCAAGATCAAGAAAACTTGCATATCATTTCCATTATGAAGGGCAATTTTATTATTACAGTTTGTAGGTTCACATTTATTGCTTCATTAGGTATTGAAATAAACCATACCCTGGGCTAGTAATCTATATGGAAATGTAGGCAGGAGCCGGATAATTCTCTTTCTTGGAAACCTGACCTCTTCCTCTCCCCTCCAAACTTCTCAACAAATATAAAGTAACAGCGAAGAATAAAAGACATCATATTTTACTTGCTTTACACAAACTCTATTTTCATATACATTAAAGAAAACAAAGTCACTTCTGATAATTATATAACTGAATCATCTCTCTTCTGCCCACAGGAAATTAACCCTCATGCTTGGTATCCCAAAAATCTGAGAGTCAATAAGCGGAAAAAAAAACTAGGTAAATCAGGAAAATCTATTATAGAAAGTTTTTTTTCTTACACAGCATATGAGGAACAGAAATCTCATGCTGAGCAGTGTACTATAATAATGCAAACATAAAAAGTGAATTAGCAAATTTGAGAGATATAATACAGAAAGTTACCGCCAACAGTGGAAAGACATTCAAATTTTGTGTTTGACTACATTGACTAACCAGATTTAAGGCCTGCAGACAGTACTCCGGATGCAGCTGAATTAGCCACAGCATCATAATGGGAAGTATCGCCTCTAATGTACTGGCCAGAAGAGCAAGTAACAGGAAAAAAAAACACATGAACATTGATTCATGCACTAACAACTGGCATGAAATAAGGAACCAGTAGCTGGTAATGAAGTTGAATGGTACCATAATCCGGTAATTAAAATGAATGAACTCAAGCCATGAAACCTCATACAAATAACTGAGGATCTAAACAACCTACAAGATGTTTTAGCAGTCATTACATATTTGTACTCTTTAAGAAAAATAAGAATCATAGAATCACTATTTTAAAGCAGAAGCATAAAGTTACAAAAGTTGAAGTAACAATTTTTTCCCCAAATAGAACAATTATCATCCAGATGCTCTCATATCCAGATTCAGGTTTTCAATTCTTCAACTGAGTAAGAAGAAACATAACCACCATTTCTCTCCTTTTAGAAACTATAAGCAACCTCTTATAGTCTAGCTTTGTCAAATGTTACTAGATGACTAGCCATCATCCAACAGCCAAGATCAAAAAAATATAAGGACAGGGGAAGAAAATAGGTCCACACATGTATGTGCGCATGAGAGAGAGACAGAGATATATATAGAGAGAGAGAGAGATAGAGAGAGAGACGGGGAGGGAGGGAGGGAGGGAGGATTTTGAGAGAGAGAGAGAGAGCATGACCTTCTCATTATGTTTTAAGAGTCCAATATCCACTTGTATCCAATTTAGAAAGCAGTAATCACACGAAAAGCCAATGCGTCCTCTTTTCATCAGCAAAATCAAAATTGTTTCTCTACTTCCAACTGAAATTTACATTTTCAATTTTTGGAATACAAGGTTCAAATGTGGAAGAAGAATTTGATAATGATGGTTGATTTTACCAAGTTTAATGTGAAGTTAGAGCCATCATCACCATTTAAAAGGTAGGAATTCTATTACAATTAGTAAATACTAGAGAGCCCCCTACTAAATAATCTAGAAGTATATTATCAACTCAAACATAAATCAGAGCCATCATCACCATTCATTGGAAGAGCCTTAAGTATGTGATTTTGTTTATGGCAGTAATGACCGGACTTTTCCCTATTATATTTGGTGCCTTAGAAAATCTATCCCGCCCATTCTACCCTTTATTTTTTTTCCCGCGGGACAGCCAATACAATCAAGAAAGGGAAGGAAACGAGTATAACTTAAGGTAATCCTGAAGCTCGCAAGAACAGTCAAAATGCAGATTAAGGGAAAACTTAGAAATCTCATTAGCAGCAATAAGAAACCAGTCCTAAGCAGATATGATTGAAACAAACAACCTGAAATTAAGTAGCATTTCTGCAAAAACTCTCCGTGCCCTTCTATAATGGAAGTTACATTATATTTGCAATTAGTTCATATCAATTTACTACTAACAAATGTTAAAGACCATATTATATCAACTATTCCACAGAAAAAGCTTCATTTTTAAGCATTGCTAGAAGATTCCTGATCCGAACTACAGTGGCTTACATAGCTTGAAGCACCGGAATCAGACAGCTCCTTCGGCCTATGGCCTCAAACAATGGCTCAGGTCTTAAGCCAAAGACATCTTAGGAACAATAGAAAACTATTGTGTCTTAGGTATTCAACAACACTGATCACAACAATGTTTTATCAAAGTTAAATTTATGCTTGTACAATGAAAGGTGCATCTTAGGAACAATAGAAAACTATTGTGTCTTAGGTGTTCAACAACTCTGATCACAACAATGTTTTATCAAAGTTAAATTTATGCTTGCACAATGAAAGGTGCATCTTTGGCCTCATTCTGGTTGTCAGCCAAAAAACAAATGTTGGTTATTTAACTTCCACGAACATGTCCAGTAAACTGCTCCTAAAGCAATTCTAATTTTTAGTATTTGATCGAAATTTCCCAAGAAACACTATACATGGCCAAACCAATACTTGACCAAGAAGGTTTGCAGTTTACCAAGCATCAAAACATGGAAAACTTTCATTAGAGATGACTAACTTAGGTAGATGTTTGTCCTCAGATTCATCTGGACCTGAGGTGTAAAGGCAGTTATGTAGCTAACAGTGTTTCAAAAAGGCAAAGGCTGGCCGTTACTTTGAAACAGAACTGGATATTCTGAGGTAAAGGAGTTGTCAAAGAACCAGTTCTGGCAGTGAGTTTCAAAGTGATTTCCAAAGGGTTAAATGGAGAATAATAAAAAAAGACAGAGCCGTTTCAAAGAGGTTTGACACAAAGATGCAGGGATGAACCTGATTCATAAGACTCTAGAAATTACTAATAAGACAAAATGATATAACATCTAATTGCCATCTTTATGGGAATTAAAAAAAATTATAACACCTGAAAGCCATCTTTAGGGGTGTTAGGCATGGTGTTTTATCTCAGTTGGGGCAAGCTTAAAGCACCAAGCGTAAGGCGTTAGCCCCGCAAATCTTGAAATTTCAATATTAATACATAGAAACTATGTATAATTTGTTATAAAAAAATATTACTAAATGCTTTAAATTTAAAAAATATCACAGAGAATTATAACAGATGGATAAATAAAACATACACTACAACTTGAATTACCTAATAAATAGGTGTCAAAAACACAATCCCTCCATCAAATCATTATCTATAGATCATCCAAAACTAAAAGGACAGCTGTCTATCTTTCACTTTATAAACTACTTATTTTAATTTTTTTCCACAATTGGAAAATACATACAAGGTTGACCCAAAGCACAAGAAGACCAAAATATAAAGTTGATAGAAACATTATCTTAAGCCTTAAATCACACTACATGGCATGTAAACTAATAAGTACAATGTTTTTTGTAATTAAAAAGAAAAAAAGTTCATATGTAAATCAGAAAAGTAAAGGAGTCAAAAAATGATGGTCCGGTAAAAATACCATGGATTAAGAGATCGGACTGTGCAACAAAGAGAGACCAAGTGAATTTTTAAGTTTATAATTGTAAACTGTCCCACATTACGGAAGCAAATAATGCATGTGAACCTATGCACTATGAACTACAAATTTCTGACTGTGAAGTACTCCTAACAAATATGCATTACAGCGCATATGCATCAAACTTTGGGGCACAAAAGCCATGGCTTATCACCTAAGGCATATGCCTCAACTGTCTTGGCAAACACCCTTCAATACCCAGGCCCCACCTGATTGTCCCAAGGCATTTTCATTGCTGGGCGCATTTTTATAGCATTGGCAGCTAATTCTTTATGCCATTTTTTTTATCTATCACTTGTCAAGTTTTTTATTATTATTATTTTTTTCTGTATTGTAGAACTCCTTAATAGATTGTATGCCATAGGCAAAGTAGTAGAAGACTACAGCGTCATCCATCATGTGCACATACTGTTTTTTAGTATGTGCCTCCCTATGCACAAGACTGGAAACTTTTAATTCTTTATCTACAGTAGATGGATTCACTGAAGAGTTTTTGGTATTTTGAATTGCATCTCTCTCAACATATATTTATAGGTTCAGCTAAAAATCAAGATAGTACCCCATAAATGGTCCAATAGATCAGTCCAACATTAAGCAATGATTCATCCCCCAAACAGAAAGATAGGAAAACATAGCATAAACTCTTGCAAATGTGTGCATTTGTGGTAGTTTTAATCTTCAACGCTGAAGACAACACTTTCCAGTCTAACTGCATAACAAGTTTCAAATTTTATGAACAACTCAGGAAAACTAATATCCATAAGGATTCCAGCCTTCACATCAAGTGAAGACGAGTAAAGTCTAAATGAGTATAATAATGTTTTACTGGCAGTGATAGTTCCGTGCATCATATGGAACACTTGACTGGTTCGCAGCTATGAGCAGGTTGATTTAAACATCAAGGATGTCCTCACAGGAATAACTAATAATGTAACAGTTGATCTATGATATCGGTGTAACCATTTTAGGGGCCGTTAAAGCTGAGAACACTGGATTCTAGCCAATGTCAGTTACAATTAAGCTACAAATACAAGAGTGAAACAGTAGCAATCATACTTTGTTTTGCGAAAGAGAATACCATTTAATAGCCTGATGCAACTTATAAGCAAACCAAAGAATGCTAAAAAAAATTCTCCATAACTAATGCTTCAATTGAATGGGAAAAGAGTATAAGTGGAACATAAACAACTAAATGAGGGAATCAAATCTACTGACCAAGCATTATCAAACAGGAAATAGCTGATGAGTGCTTACCATAGCTCCAATACATAAGATGGCTTGGTACTTTCTTGACTTCCAAAGTTTCTCTGCGACCAGACCAATTGCAAAACTACCCGGAACCCACACAACCTGATGCAAAATGATCATAAGGATTCATATGTAACCCATTAAGAGCAGTTAAAAGGGCATATTTGAGTGATGTACATAATACATTTGGCCAATTCATTTTCTTGCATTATTAACAAACCCCAATTGTAAACTGTGTTACTTCCTGAAAACTAAGAAAAATGGAGAGAAAATACTTTTCTTCATCTTATTTGGACTACACAATATACATATATATATACACAAGTGTAACCTAATTTAGATCCTAAAATCGTGCTAATCTAAATCAATCTACTACCTAATTAATACATGATACTATAATCATATGATACCTAATTAATACATGATACTATAATCATATCTTTCCTAATATTAGATCACATATCTTCAACACTCCCCCTCAAGGTGGAGCATAGATGTTGTTCATGCCCAGCTTGTTACAAAGGTAATCAACTCGAACCCCATGTAGAGCCTTCGTAAAGAGATCTCCCAATTGTTCTTCAGTCCTTACAA